>NW_024425008.1:37116732-37192333 GCF_017311325.1 Ursus maritimus
GGAAGGAAGGAAGGAAGGAAGGAAGGAAGGAAGGAAGGAAGGAAGGAAGGGAGGATGGATGTGGTCCCTCACCGCAGGAAATAAAAACTTCTCTCCAGAGAAGCAGCGTTTCAGTGCAGAGCCCCTTTATCAAGGAAGCATCTGGAGTACCCAGACAGGGGAAAGGCCCTCCAAGTGGGACAACTCGGTGAACAGGAATATCTTCGAGAGCGTCCCAACTCATTCCCCCCTTTGCCTTTTCCATAAACTTGAGAATTTTGCAAAAAGCAAATTAAGGGCTTGGCCAATACTCTGTTTTTTAAAGAAACAGTGACCTAGTGAGAAATCTCAGCGAGGTCAGGGCCTGGAGACAGACTGGTTGGGGCCCCCGCTGGGATTCCCAAACACGAGCCGCCTCCCTTCCGCAGGGAACCGGGGTCGGCCGTGGGCCTCGCTGGAGCTGCGGGGAAGCGCTCCGAGTCGACGCCGCTCGCTCGGTTTTGCTCAGAATAAGCAGCTCTTCTTTTGAACCACATTTCCCTCGGTTGCTGTTGTTTTCCTTGTGACCTGTGGGGTGTTGTGTGTGTGTGTTTTTTTTTTTTTTTCTGTTCGAATTACACAAATGCTGGGGCGAGGGGGTTGCCTCGGCAGCCCCCACGATCCCCAGACGCAGCGGGACGGGGACTTGCTGCGCCCGGAGCCGGTCCACGGCGCGCTTCCCGGCCAAAGCCCAAGAGCCGTGGCGCTGGCGGCCCAGACGCCGGCTGCCCCAGGCCTGCTTCCCCGCGCCGGCAGGGATCGGGAGCCCGGCCCTGCCTTCTTTCTTTTCCAGGGGGCAGCGGGCAGAGAGCGGACCGCATCCTCCTGCCTGCCCGCGACCTCCCTGCCCACGAGAGCCCTGCGCTCAGCTGGCCGGAGCAAAGACAAAACCAGATCTTCTCCCTCGGACTGGTCCCCTCTGGGTCCCCTTGGGACAAATGCAATGGGGAGAGTATGATATATACTACTCATCAGCTCATTAGTAAAAGTCACATATACAATATATTGTATGCTTTATCTTAATCTTCCCAACGACTTGACCTGAAGCTCAAAAGGGTTAAGCCACCTGCCCAGGGTCACACAGCTAATGAGTGGGATGCTGAGATTCAAACCCAGGTCTCTACTCCAAAGCCCTGCTCTGAATTTGGATTCATGAATTGATGCAACAGATATATTAAGCACCATCTATGTGCCAGGGAAGGACAAAACCGTGGGAGAGCAAGGACTCTGAAAAGATCATTGTGTCCCCTGACTACCACCCCTAATGTGGAATTTGATTTTTTTTAAGGTTTCAACATTTATAAGTCTGCTAAAATTAGCATAGCATATTCGATGTTTAATTTCTGGTGTTCTGATTGAAAAGTTCTATGTAAGTTCACTGAAGCTAAGCTTTTCTCTCCCGCGTGTGCCTGCATTCAAGCGCACGCTCCGGTAATCCAGGCGTGGGTGTGCTGGGGAGCAAGGCAGTGCAGCGTCTTTCTCCTTCAGGAGCTCGAGCCAGAGGAGAGGCAGACATGACACCTGTAATCAGGCAGCGTCCTGAAGGGGAAGCCTCACTCCAGACTCACCCCACCTGGCCCCCACCCCCCAGGTCTAGCCTCTGGATACCTCCTACACTGTCAGACCCCAGAGCAAATCTGGAGGCCAGAGAGCAAGGCGGGTAAAGCAGGGCTCCCTGGGGTAATTAGAGCCCAGTTGCCCACAGGTGCGACACAGGTGGTCTCAGCCACCAGCAATGACCTAGGAAAAGCCACGGGACCCCTCAGCTGCGACCAATCGTCTGCCTGCTGCCTTCTTGAAATAGTCCAGATTTAACTTATTAAACATATTAATCTGAAGTTAACAATTTGTGGTGGTTTCACTAAACGGTTTGAAGAGAGGAATGTACGGAAAAAGAATTCGATCTGATGGGAAAGCGGACTCCTGATGGACTAAGTGGCCTTCACATTCTGGCTTTGAAATAACTGGAAATGGAGGGACTGTTCACAGAAGTGGAGAGTCAGAGGGTAAACCCCACTGGAGTTAAAGAAACACAAACAAAACCCATCCCCTTCTGGGCCCCGACCTGCCATGTGACTCTGAGGACATTGCTTACTGCAGTGACAGCATTTTAAACAGCTGCCCAGAGGGGTTTTAAATAGACTTGATGTAATTCAATGATTTATAGAGCATGGGTTACCAAAATATTAAAGTTCTGAAATGCCCTCAAACCAAGACGGTGGCCCCAGCACTACCCACTCTGAACCAGAGAATTCCCTGCTGTTGGAGTGTGTGGTATATGCAACTTCGGAAAACTGCAGTTGTTCTGAATGTGGGGCCAGAAGAAGATAAATAGCCTCTAATGAGGAGACACTTGGATCCGTTTACACTCAACTCATCCCAGGATCACTGGCAGGGAGATACACAGTCAAAGTACGTGAAGAATAAGAAACTTTTCCAAAATACTTTGTGTGTGTGCACGCCTGGTCTGATGGCACATTAGCTCAGAGTCCTTAATAGGCAACGCCAACAGTTAGGTACTGTTCTTAACATTTTAAGACATACCCTCCCGGTCTTCGATGATTCAGTCCACGGAAGACACCCATCTCCAGGAAACAAGCCAGGCAATTATTCTCCAATTGCATATCAAATCTAAATATTCAAGGAAATTGCAGGGGGATAGAGAAAGAAAGAAATCTGGTTAATGAAGTGCCCGCAGACCTCTATTTTATAAAATAAGCTGCAATTATGTAAACATTTTATGGCTTTCATCAATTCCCCCCCACCCCAAAATGCAATGGTCTAAAATTGCATACGAGTTTGGAACTGGAGATCATTTCCATTCTTCCATTACATTCTTTTCAATATCTTGGAGCAAGCCTCCTTTTTCTAATCCTTACGGATCTCCACGCCTCAGAGAGAACACCCTGAACCAAAGGCAGGTCTAGGTCTCCGAGAATTCTGACAGCTTTGTTTATGTCAAAAATAATGAAAGATGACAGGCTATCACATTTAGACTTGTAACATGATCATTTGCTTCAGGACTCCCTGCTCAGATTAATTTGGAGACGGGGACGAAGAAAGAGGAGGAGGAGGAAGTGGGGGTGGATGAGCAGGAGGAGAAGGGCTCTTAAATGTTCTCCTTAAAAGAAGGAAGAGGGATGGGCAACCTGACGGATGCTTTTTACTTAGCTCAAGGGCAGGTGAAAACTGAATCTCTGTGTGGGCTTTTATCTAACTGTCCCTCCTATTTTAAATGCTTATTTTTCAGAGGACCTTTATGTTGAAGAACAATAGAAACCATGGTGATAATGCCTTGGATGTGGAAGAAAGTGGTGAGAAAGGCCACCCTCTCCTGCGCGATCCTCACCACCGACACCAGCCACCATCATCGCTACTACCATCACCCCAAAGAAGGAAGCGTCATTTCTTGGCGTAAGCTTGCATATCCAAAGTAGTTACTTGCTCTCTTCCTCTCAATCCAAACCAATTATACCATAGACCTTAACCTCTCTATTTTTCTTTTCTTTTTTTTTTTTTAAGATTTTATTTATTTGACAGAGAGAGAGACAGCCAGCGAGAGAGGGAACACAAGCAGGGGGAGTGGGAGAGGAAGAAGCAGGTTCCCAGCAGAGGAGCCTGACGTGGGGCTCGATCCCAGAACGCCAGGATCACTGAGCCGAAGGCAGACGCTTAACGACTGTGCCACCCAGGTGCCCCAAACTTCTCTATTTTTCAAAATCCCTTCTCATCCTTAAGCTAAGGCCCTGACATCCTCTCAAGGAGAGTAACTGTTTTGTGAAGTGTGTCTTGGCACATTCGGTGGTTGGTGGTTAGAAGAAGCCAAAATAGCATGGCAACCAAGGACCTTCTCTCTCAGACGGGGGAGGTCATACAAGATTTTCTACTAATACATCGGGGTGCAGAGACACAACACTTAAAACTTTAAGCCTCATGTAGAAACCAACATGCAACGATCTCCTTTGAAAGAGACTCAAAGGCAATGGATCCAATGATCCAATGAAAAGGAGATTTTAATATCTGAGGCTAATTCTCTTCTATTGGTGCTAGTTTCTATGGACACTGTATTGAAAGGGTTTTAGTTTTGTCTTGTTTAAAGCGAAACAAGAGGCTAGTATGGTGATTTGTTGTTACCGCATGCCATGCAGGAGGGGGAGAAAAGTGGGAACCCTTCCACCATTACTTACCATCAGCACCCTCCTCACTCCCCTCCTAGATAGCTCATGTGTCTGATAATCCCACGGTTACATATGATCACTAATGCTGCACTAGCCTCGGAGGCTTCGTATCATCCTTGGAGAACCAGGAAACCCATTACTAACATGATGGTTATCGGGTCACCACACCAAACCACACAAGACCAGAGGTAACTTGAACAGAGGTCTTAAACACCATCAGGATGCACCAGCTCTCATCTCTGCTTCTCTTAGTTGGTGTCTGCTTTACTCTCCCAAATCCACTTTCTCCATGCCTCTGGTTTGCTTACTGGAAGCATTAGAATCCCTCTCATGTCCTCAGGAACACAGAAGGGCCCTCCTCTTTCCTTATACAAGCTTTAGTTTGGGGTGGGGGGGAAATCCTGGGGGAAGGACTCCAGTTGGCTTAGCTGGAGTCACTGGAACATCTCTGCATCGGTCACTGGGGGCAGAGGTGGGGCACAATGACTGGTCCAGGTTAGATCAGCTGGCCATCCTTCAGCCCATGATTACGGCCAGAGAGGTGAAGTCCTATAAGCAGAAGGCTGCTCCAATTTGGGCCCCATGGCTGGGTCAAAAGGACGGAGAAGGGAGGAGAGTTTTTCTCCCCGAAGACGAGTAAGCAGAGTAGTGATGGTTACTAGGGTGGTCGGCTGGAGTTACACAGCCATCGGAATTGGAGCCTACTACGGAAGTAATCTGAAAAATCTGCACTATAACTACGCAAATATTATTAAGAAAAACACTTGTTCTTGGTTCCATAGACTTTGCCAGTTTAGAGACAGTGGTGGCAGAGATATTGATAAGCTCTACTGTAGACAGGCAAACGAATCAAATAGTGGGGGAGAGGATGCTGATAAACCAGATTCCTGGTCCCATCCCCAGAGATTCTGCTTTACCAAATTTGGGGCCCAGGAATTGACATGTTTAAAGCCCCCTCCCTAGGGTAATTTGGAGGTATCAGGTTCACAGAGCACCCTTCGAGAAATACAGGCCCAGCATCTCATTTGGTATCATGACCAAGTTCTAATGAGAGCGTGAGTGGGTGCAGCAAAAGTCTCTCCCCTTTCCCAGCTGTGGAGGCTTTTTCCGCGGTTTCAGTTGTAGGTTGAAAAGAATGACCCTCCCTTTCCTAGTACTTTAGTCCTAAAGTCTTTTCAACAAAGCCTCAAAAGCCCCAGGCATCTAGCTCCCAGCTAACCTACTGCTCCAGGGTCTCACCCTTGCCTTCCTGCCTAGAATGGTTCCTACCGCTCCACCCAACTGGCCTCCGGGGCTGAGCCTCCCCCCAGCAGCCAAGAAGACAGCGGTGAAGGCTCTCAGCTGAGTCCCTTTCCAGGAACTGTCTTTAGTTCCTGGTACCTTTACACCTGGTCTAAAGTCACATGGCCTCTTGTACCCAAAAACAGGTCCACACGGGATATAATGACCCAGTCCCTTCCCTGGGGGCAGGGCAACTCCAAAGGGCCGTCCTAGCCCCAGAGCTTCCTATGGGATTAGCTGAGTCTCAGTGGCAACTACACTGCTCTTAGTATTTAATCCTTCCTCTACGTAGTCCTGTTTCCTCTACCCCCTTACCCCCTACTCCCCTACCCCCATCCCCATTCAACTCCGAGGAGGTATGATCCTGAGGGCCCTCTGCAATAAACATCCTCCATACCATTTCTATCACAGAAAGTTTCCCTGGGAACCCAAACTAAGACCCAGACCAGCCCAAGGACCCCATCCTCTTATCAATAGTTACGTAGCCCTGTTTTCAAGCAAGAAACTACTTTAGCTACAAAGAGCCTGCAGGTAATAAATATGCATTTCAGAAAAGCTTTCTGAAGAAAGAGAAAGTTTGCAGGGATGACCTTGCAAGGAACAAAATATGATAGAAGCCAGTCAAATCACCTCCTATCCACGCATGAGCACCCAAGCTCTTAGGAGACCACGGGAAGCAGCACAGGCCCAGAAGTGTGTGTGTGTGCGCACGCTCGCGTGCGTGTAAAAGGCAAGGAGCTCCACCTTTCCTGGAAAGGACAGGGGGAAGAGAGCCTCGGGGAACCGAGGACAGGCCAAGAACAAATTAATCCAGCTCTGAGAGGAAATGCGATGTACAGATGGAGCGTTAGCGAGGATTCCAGAGCCCTGGGATCCAGTCACGGCTCTGCCAATTCTAGCAGCGGGCAAGGGCCTCCATTTCTTTATCTGTGAAATGGGAATAACAATGACTGCCTGATTTCCCTCCCAGAATTCTCACAACCCTTCAGGGAGATAATGCATGCCAAACGTCATGGAGAAGCCCCTCTGCCTGTGACCTGACCTTGACCCCCACACTCCCTTACTGTCAGCATTTGAAGCGGGAACCCAGTGCTTTCCAAAGTGCTTTGGCATTAATAGTTCTGTGATTTATTGAGCACTTAGGAGTTACCCTCTCTGCCAAAGACTTCCGTGACAAGCAGAAAGCAACGTGCCAGCGCTTGACTCACGTTCTCGCTGACAACCCCGGGAGGTGAGTGTTTCCTCTGTTTTTCAGGGGAGGAACACCAGGATCGGAAAGTTGATCCACTTTCCCAGAATTACACATCTCGTAAGAGCGGGACTTACGGGTTGAACCAGCTCTGCCTGGTACCAGAGCTCTTAACCACCGGGCAAAACTGAAAACAAAACAAAACAAAAAACACCAACAATGCAGACGACTACTCATACCCCCCCTTAAGCACATCATTTTAGGAGAGAACGTCTGAGTAGCTAACGGAGTTGGCTTCTCTCTAGGCTTGAAGAAGGGGTTAAAAATGCAGGGTCCCGTCCAAAGCACACTAGTAACTTTTCCCTTTTGTTGCATTCCAGGCACACATGTACTTCCCGCCTGCTCCAGGGGCCGGGACATCCTTGCCGAGGCTGCGGCTTATGACCTATCATCACCTTCAACATCAGCCTGGAAAGTAAGAAAAATATTATGTGAGAGGTTTTTCTCTCTTAAAGCCAGTCTTAGGGAACGAGCCATTTTCAGAGGGAAAGCAAGATCGTTGAAGGCCAATACACAGCGGGTTTATTTTAGCCCTATGTGATGCAATAATAATAATAATAATATATTTTAAAAAGTGTTGCTTAAGAAAAGGCTGGAGAGAATTGGGAGTCAGCTGGCTTGGGTTTAAGACCTGGTATGCAGCAAAACAGCCAGATATAGTTCTTTGGGGGAAAAGAAATCTAAAAAGTAAAGAAAAGAAAAAAAACCGTCCCCAAGTTTGGGAAAGGGCAATAAAGCATAAGGTGTGTGGTGCTGTGCCAAAAGCGAAAGAATATTTCACTGAAACCGCAATCCCAGTCATATGCTATTACTTACGCTATGTTTGACAATGACTGGCACGGGGCATGAAGCAATAATGTCTGCTGGATTTGGCATCGCTCTATGTTAACAGGAAACCGTGTTCTTTTGATTCCTGCTGAAGGCCATCCATGACAGGGCAGGGAGTATACAAGACTATTGTCCAATTTCCATTTTTCCCAGTGCCTCTTGCTTCTGGCAGGGGAAGCTGGCAGCCTTCATTCAACATGATCGGGCCCCAGCCTGGCAATAATGCATGCGAGGCTGGTTGTAAATGTTGCATTTAGCAGGTTGGCTAGGGAAGGAGGGAATCGGTGACGTGCGGAAGCGCACACACGGACAGACGACCGCAGATGAAGCACCATTTGTCCCGGAGCAAAGGCGCAGCCTCATTCATTCCCTGCCACCGGCAGCAAGGGCCCTGCCACCACGTAACCGAAGATCTGCCTCCCACTGAGCCCTGACAACGTTTCAAAGGGCTAGACGGGTGCAAGAGACAAGAATGGGAATAGGTGGGGTTTGGCTGAGGGGAGGGTCTCCTTCCTCCATGGTTTCTAAGCCAAATCGTCTTGCTGGAAGTCCCTGAAAACTCAGTAGAGGGTAGAACGGTTGGGCCTGAGCCTGAGACAACCTGCATTGATTAGACCAGGTCACGTGCCACGTCCACGTGCGTGGCTGGTGTTCTCAGTGACACCACGGACAGAGTTTGGTATTTGATAGAGAGCAGGCGTGTTTTTTCACTGAGTTGACTTCAGGATGGAATGGTGAGCAGTTTTTGCTTTGGCTGTTATTTTAATATCACATCTGTCATAAAGTAATTCTTTTTAAAATGATAAAGGAAGACAATTCATGTGAATAGTGGGCTGGGGCTGGACCCTGGTAAGGCCATAGCCAGCTGCCAGGCCATCTCCGTGCTCAGCAGGCTCTGTTCCTCCCCAGCCTCCTGGCCGCCAGCTAGCGTGGAGGTTCTCTCCTCTTGAACCAGAGACGTGGTAAGCTCCAGAGACTCATCCCGAATGTCTTGTGACCATCCTCACTGATCTGACCCCTCTGCACATTACACACTCCATCTCCTCTTTAAAGCAAAGTAACAACAACAACAACAACAACCACTCATTTGTTTATTTCCAGGTAAGGAATTGCAGGCCACGCAATAGTATGGTGGGTAAATTATAGGAATTTACTTTCACAGAGTCTGCAGAGCGTGGCTTAACTCATACCTTCAGATTGCCTCCAGCTAAGAGATCCTTCCCAGCCTCTGATCTGTGAAACCCAAATCCTTTTTGTCACAGCTATAAGTCACCTCCCCACTCCCATGACACACACTCGTGCACACACACGTGTGCACACACACCCACGCACGCAGAGCTCTAGGTCAAAACCATACTCGGCAACCACCAAAGCTCTGATTCCGTCACCCCCTTGGTTGGCCTTGGTGGATGATCTGGGGACAGGGCGGGGTGGCCAGGGCCAGGTGAACAAAAGGAGGACTCAGAACGAGTAGCTGAGACTGCTCCCACAGGGTGAAGCTTCTTGGCAATTTACAGGAGCAGGAGGGAGAACCGAGCTGAGCCCCCTCCCGGCCCCTCCCTGCCTCCTGTGGCCTGGTGGGAAACAGGCAGAACTTCGAGAACCAGAACCGAGCTGCATGGAGGACAGTAATTAAGAAAGGAGGGGCTGGGGAGAGGTTGGTGGGGTTGCATCTTGTTTCTTCTGGAGATTGAAAGGAAGTGCTGGCTGGTTGGGCTCTCTGTTAGCATTGCTCCCTCACACTGTCTCCTCCCACCGGGCCTCAGTCAGCCATTAGCCAAAACCTTTGCACTGCCATCTCCCTCCCTCCATGTTTCTTCTTTTTTCCCTTCCTTCCGCCTTTCCTCTCTCTCTCTCCTTATTGCGATATTTTGATCCTGTCTTTAATAAAGACTTCGCTGCAAGGCTGCCTGTCTGGATGGATTGGTGTGCAGTGGTTGCTAGAGGTCAGTTGGGAGGAGGGGACCCTGAAGCGTGGGCCAGAAGGCAGGGTCAAGGGAGCAGCCAGATGGCCAGGGGATGTCAGGGCGGGGGTGTCCGTGAGTTCAGACCTGGGTTGAGAGAACACAGGGCACCAGTGAGGCAGAGGTGCCCTCGCTCTCAGCAGGAGGGCAGCCAGGCAGCAGTCCAATACTTCCTCCAGGTCCTCCAGGCCCAGCCTCCCTTGGCCAGGGTCACTCAAGCCTGGGAAGTTTCTCCATCCTTCACTCTTTGGCTTCTTGAAGATTCTGTGGCATGCTGGGATCCTGCCCAGTTTATGTCAGTCTTCTCAGATACCCACCTTCTTCCTAACAGGTCTCTGCTGGGGACCCTTCCCACGGTCCAGAGGACTGCCCGCCTCTCCAGAGCCAACTAGCGGCAAGTCCAGATCGGAACCCGGATCTTTGAATCCTGGCCCTTGGTTCTCTCTGCCCCTCCATGTCACTACGCTTTACTCCCCAAATTACCGCCTACGGGCCGCAGATGGTCCTTTTGTAGGAAACAACCTCAGACTCGCTAATCTAAGTCAAGCAGAAGTGAAGCTAATCTGGTGAGAAGTGTTTTCTGTTTGGTTTGGTGTGGTCTTTCTGTTGGTGGTTTGGAATCCTACTGGACTTCGGATATTGTTTTTCCTGTCCCCGATACACTTTTAGACTCCATGATTTAACTGCGATCAACATTTACGTTAAGAGAGCTCTTAACCAGGGCACCTAGGTGGTTCAGTCGGTTAAGCCTCCAACTCTTGATTTTGGCTCAGGTCATGGTCTCAGGGTTGTGGGATCCAGCCCGCATCAGGCTCTGCACTCAGCAAGGAGTCAGCTTGAGATTCTCTCCCTCTCCTCCTGCCCCTCTCCCAGCACTCATGCTCTCTCACCTATTTTAGAGAGAGAAAGAGAGCTCTTAACCTCTGATGAGGCTTCAGACACACATAACGGGAAGGAGAGGGTTCAAGGCCATCAAGGTCCCTTTGTTTCCACCTTTCTGCAATC
Source organism: Ursus maritimus (assembly GCF_017311325.1). Taxonomy (NCBI): domain Eukaryota; kingdom Metazoa; phylum Chordata; class Mammalia; order Carnivora; family Ursidae; genus Ursus; species Ursus maritimus. The sequence goes on from NW_024425008.1 coordinate 37,127,256, forward strand.
AGCCCCACGGCCCTGCCATTCTTCCAGGAGATGGGAGTCCCAGGTATGGGGCAGGGCAGCTGCGAGAGCCAGGACTCAAGAAAAACCTTTGAACCTTTGAAGCACAGCACCCCTGACAGGTCCATTCAAGTCTCCGCCCCTTGAGTTCAGCAAAGTGCACACGTTTGCGGATCCTGGAGCTAGAAGTTCAGAACATATTTCTGTTAATTAGTTAAAGGGCTGGACTCAAAGATGCCGTTTGATTCACTATTTCACCGTTGTCTTGCTCCTCCACTGAGATCAATATCTCTGGTACCTAGAACAGAGCCTGGAACATGGAGCATTCTCAGCAAATACTTGTGAAATAAAGGAAAGAATGATAGTTCCATCTCTTAACATCCTAAATTTCTGTAATGACAATAAGAAGCCAAAGGTCAGAGTCCAGCTGGGCTGCCCCCACCCCTTCATCACCCCAGAGAGAGACCCCAGTTCTCCCTGTTCCACTGAAAGGATTCCTTCCTCCTCAGTGTCCTTCCTTTTGCCTTGTTTTTCTTTCCATTTTGCATGTCTTTACCTCTCCTCCTAAGAACACCAGTGACCCTGTTCCCTCTGCTGTTTCCAAACCACCGTCCATGCCATTTTCCCTTCAGTTTGCCTCTGGTGAAAAAAAAGTTCCTCCCAGAAATGTGACTCAGAGGTAATCAACGTCAATGTCATCCAAGGCCATGGGGAATTTCTTAGCCATGAGTCACATCCCCTGTGCTGAGAACCTGGGTTTTAGTCAAGGCAGAAAGTTTCAACACCAACCTCTAGAGACAGCCCCTTTCCTCTCCAGCCCCATGCCCACTGACTGCAGAAATTTCTCCTTGACATTCTTTCTGTTGCTCCCCTTGGCCACATTGGGTGAAGGCTCCAGCTCCCTTCCCTTCCCAGCGAACTTCCATGGCTGCTGCGACAGAGTTAAGCTACCGGCAGGAAGTGCCTGGCTGCCACTGCTCATTGAGGACAGGGAGACGCGACCCACAGCCAGGTTCCACTGTGGGCCCAGGGCCAGGGCACCTCAGATTTTCCACTCCAGCTGGAAATAGGACATGAAAGGTACAGGTTAAGAAGGAGCCAGGGCCACTGAGTTCAAAGGCCTCATTCATAAAGTTAAAAAAATATATTTTTCGGAGGGAGGGAGGGAGGGAGGGAGGGAAGGAATCTAAAGCTCACCAAACATATACGAAGGTGACCCTCAGACACATGCTATCCCAATGGAAGGGAACTCAGTCTGTGCCCACACATGAAAAGCAGTGACAAGTTGAGAAATTGTTATCCAGGTCATGGGAAGGTCATCGACACGTTTTCAGGTCTCCAGCAAGTTGGAAAATGATTGAAACCGACTGAGCTTGTAGCAACCTTGCCTAAGACCGCATGGGCAGCCCCGAATAAGAGACGCAGGACAGCACAGGGTTAAGTGCATGGCTGGGAGCCCCTGGCGCCCTTCGAACTCTAAGAAGCAAGGGAGAGAACGAGGCAATAGGAATGATCCCGGCACATGATGGGCCCTCGGCAAATACCAGTGGAATGCGTGAACGACCATGTGAAGTGCTTCTCAGCGGCCTGGAGCACAGAGAGGGGCTCGCTGAGTAGCAGTGGTCATTCCTGAGCTCATGGTGGGAAATGATGGGACCCTTTCCCATCACTGAGCTGGATATGACCAGGAGCCTTCAGGGCGCCACCACACCAAAAGGAAGGGGGCGTTCAGCCACACTCAGAGCAGTTCTCTCACAGTGAGCAAGAAATAGCCACAACAGGAAGAGCGGAGGGGCAGTGTCTTCAGAAAGGGCAATGTCTAAATGGGTCCAAACTGAGTCAGACCCCCTCCAAAAGAAGGTTCTCACCCACACACCCCCACTCTGCCTGGAAACTTTCTTGGCCAGCGCTCAGGGGATGAAGGCACCATCCTTTTGTCCTGTGCCCACAGCACAGGCAGGCAGAACGTCTTATTTCAAGGGCAAACGTTGACATGTAGGGTGCTCTCTACCTGCAGGCGGTCAGTTCACAAGTCAGCATGTGGCAGAAAGTCTCCGAGAACTAGGAGAGAATTTGAACATTATCCAGGCAGCTCTGCATTAGCCAAGACCCTGCCTTACTAAGAACAAAACAAACAAACAAAAACCTACCTCCAACTAACTGAAGCAAAAGAAGAAAATTTCCTGCTCACAAAACCAAACTTCCAGAAGAAGGGTTAGGACTCACTTTAGGAACTAGTAGGACAAGGTCCGTTCTCATCTTTTGTTTGTTTTGGTTGTTCAGGCTCATATCCAAGCTTCGGGACTTCTGGCTTCAGTTTTTCCATCTGCATAATGGGAATATTAACTTTCCCATCTGCCTCACGGAATTAGTATAACGATCAGCTGAGAAAGCCCATGAGTAGAGGTACCGTATACAGTCTGCTATAACACTTGTTTTGAAAATGCAAATGTATTCTAATTAGATTAATATATGATGGGACCACTTTGAGCATATGCAAATTTCTTGCTGGCAATTTTGTCTGAAAGTTAAAAAACTACATTAACATAGAAAACTGCACCCGCTGAGCCAAGTCTTGCAGGAATTCATGAAATGCACAAATGCACACACTTCACACACTGCCCCCTACCTTGTACCATCCCCCTTACCCCATCCAAGTGTGTGCTCCTACAAGATTATGTTTGCCTCTTATTCTTGTGAACTTCTCTATATTAAAAAAAATAATCATTCAACATCTCAAACATGTCTAAGCATCCTGATTTAAAAATGCCAAACAGGTCGTGAAAAAGGAAAATTTTATATATTGAGGAGAAGCTTGAAGTAAAAAAGCAGTTTGAAAGAATCAAGAGCTCATGTACGATTTCCCAAGCAACAGGCATGAAGGAATCCACACGCTGAGACAATAAACGACACGTATCTGGATGAAACAGCTCTGAGGACTAAGACGTCCATGAGAACGACCCCTGAAGAAACAGAAGGGATGGAAAGACGAGCATTGTTGCGATTGAAAACCAAACAGTGCAAAGTGGGGGCAACCTGTCTCACAAAGAGAAAGCACTCTCTCCATACAAGACCTTAAGGCCAAATGCCAAATGCTGCAGCAGTGGCACCTGTTAGTACTACGAGTGGCCGATTTGGTGGTTTCAAACTTCAGGCCGATTTCCAAAGCCTTCAGCTGTTAGGTGAAACCCCAGGTGCAGGCGAGAAAGCCACCGAAGAATGTCCAGAAGGGGGACAGATGTTAACTGAAGACAACGACTACACATGGATCAAATTTTCAATTTTGATAAAGGGGGTCTCTATTGTAAAGACATGCTTCAAAGGTCCTATGTCTCAAAGACAGAGAAACAAGCCCCAGGATTTCAAGCCTGCAAACTTTGATGACCTTCCTCCTGTCACCTCACAATACCTCCCAAGCTGCAACGCCTGCTTCCAGAAGCCAACTTCAGGTCTTTTTCAAGATAAAGCACCATATTTACTGTAGTACTGACTCCTTTCTCCATCACTTAACATGCGTGAGGCTGTGCTATTTCTATTAGATTTCTCTTTTTTCTGTGACTGACAAAATTTTTAGGTGGCCGCAGCTGTCTCTAAGCCCCACAGTTTTTACGGTGTGACTTCACGCAGTGAGGGGAGTTTCTACATTAAACCAAACACCGACTATACTGTAATGAAAGATATCAATGCACTGGGATGTCATTACCTGGATCTTTTAATTTCCACACATTTCTCACTCAACCACAGGCTACAGGTGTGAACCCCTAAATTAAACTGAGGCCCAGCATCAGAACCCCACAAGTGCCTTCTTACTCCTTGAGGCCCTCAGAGCTGAATCAAATGTCTTGACAACCCTACACTGTGCAGCTACTTTTTGAAGGACTCCCCGAAATCTCATTTGTCCTCCAGAAGCATGTTCTTTCTTCTTCATCTCCATTAATCTTGCCCTTTCTTTTTTTGAGGCCACCTGTTGGAGGTCCCTGTGGTCCCTATTATCTGCTTTCCATGGAACAGGCACCTCCTCCCCTTCTCCACCATCAGGCAGTGCTGGCTGAGATGTCAGAGCCTAATTAAAGCTGGTACCCTTTCCTGGGTGATCCAGGGAGTGGCCAGGGAAAGCTAGCACAGCTCTTAGTGTGACACCGACATACGGTCTCTACAGGCGCCTCAGTTGTGGGCTGAGCACCCTCCAGGCTGTCCTTGGGCTGTTCTGGAAGGCTTGGCGCTTGTGCAGGACTCTGAAGGATCTGTCTCAACAAGAGAACCTGAGACCAGCCCCACAGGAGGTGAGGAGCATAGGATGGAAATCAGACCCATGGCCACCTAGAAAACCATATTTTAGCCACTGCCATTTGTGAAATGCTTTTCCTGGGGAATTTTATTATTCTTTCCTGACTACCTAACACATGTCAGACGTTGGAGAGTTAAGGAAATCCCCCACTGTGTAAGCTTTATTTTACTTTTAAAAGTGAGTTTCAAGCCCTTCCTGTTTCTAAACTCCAGTAGCTTTGTCTGTATAAGAACACCACTGTGCAGCTCAGCTGAGACAGCCCCAGAATGAAAGGTGTAAATCATGTCACTCCAACGATGCAGAAACTTCAAAACTGGGTTAGCACTAGAGTCTAAAGGTGGAGATCAATAGAATTCTTCTGAAATCTGACTTTCCTTAACCCCTTGGTGCAGCTGAATTGCGTGTGGTTTCGGAGTGGTTTTCAAGGGGATCACATTGAACTTGACTAGCAATTAGAATTGTGTATGATTCTGAATTCATCTTCTGACCTCTTAGAGTGTGACTACCTCAGCTCGAAATCACAGACCACAATAACATAATGCTGAACGGTATCTACCGCGAAAGTGAAAAAGGTAGTGATTACAGCCTCAGAGAAGTGTGTGTTGGGAAGGGTGGCGGCACATAAAACATTTCAATAAGAAGTGCATTGCTTTTAAATCAAGGTCAGACATCTACACTGACAGTCAGGGATGTGCCTAGGAGCATTTGAGCCTGGAAAGATGGTGGAGTCCTATCCACAAGAGTGAGCTTCAGGGCCAGGCTGCCTGGGTTTGATTCTTGGCTCTGCCATCAATGAGTTATCTGACCCTCACGATGTCACTTTCTGTCCTCTATTTCCTTAACTGTAAAAAAAGCATCATAATGACACCTGACCCATAGATCATCATAAAAATTCAACACAGAAAGTTCACTGAAAATAGCAGGTACGTAGTAGGAACTCTATAAATGTTTGCTATTTTTAACATCTCAAACTACCTTGTGAACAATCTAGAATACACTTGACTACACATGTAGTTTTATTCAAAAGTATTCACCATGGTTATCTGTTGAAAAGGTGAGATTTTCCTAATAATACCACCTTTCACGAGTTAAGACGTGGAAGATATCTGATACGTCGTGGGTTCTCAATAAACATTACGTGTCGTGGACCATCTCAAACTGTCCGTGACTAGCTGCAGGATGCTATCTGAAGAACACTAAAAAATATTTGTTCTTGTTATTTCACAAGAGTTGTAATCTTTAGTTCTATTTGAGTCCAAATGTAGGTTTCGGTTCTGATAAATGATTTATTTTAAACCCTGAGTTCATGAGGTCATACTTGAAGGAATCACAGCTGAATGTTGGTTGTTTATGTTGAAAGAGGAGAGGGAACACAAACAAAGCAGAACACTATAGAAAATACAACAGTTCCCCTAAGAATTTGCTGGATCCCTCCCTCCCTTCTGCAGGGGGTCTGCAGGCCTAACCCCTGGGGCAGTGGAATGCTGGAGCCACCGCCCCCCCCGCCACCCCCCCGCAAACCCCACACCCACTTGCCAGAGCTGATTTTGCTCATTTCTTCCCAACTCCTCTTCCAATAACTCCTTGTTCAGGTCAGGAGCTTGCAGTTGGGGATGGGGAAAATGTTTACACCATGAAAATTGGCCAGCGCTACAAACCAGAGATTTCTTTTCTGGACGGCCGTTTGTTAAGCATTTAATAGCACACACTGCATGATGGTGCCTGAAACTTTGTTCCCTCTTGTTCAAATCCTCTTTCCAGAGATCCTCCACAGGCAAGGGACCATCTGGCACCCCTGCTGCTGGCGTCCCTGTGGGGAGCCTATTACCATCTGGCACTCTGCAGAGCTCTGGTCCTCTTGATGGGCTGCCTGCCTCTTCCACCAGAGAGGAGGAGGCAGGATGACCCTCTCTCTTGTCACTTTGCCCCTCAGTCACAATACTAATACACAGGCTGCAAAGACACAGGCAAATGTCTTTACGAAGGGGTTAATACACTTGTTCCCCCCAGGGGAAGAGAAAGACTACCAGTCCTCTCAACACACGTTAGTCAGTCATTAATCTTCTCAGTTTACCTAGGAATTCAGACCTGAACTCAAACTTTTTAACTGCTAAAAGGTAGCACAGCTGATCAGTTTGGGTTTCGTCTCTTTTTCCTGTCTTTTCTCCCTCTCAGGCTCTACTTGACACAATTACAAAGAGAACCAGAAGAAAAGAGTAGAAAAAACCCTGAAGATCTGGTTAATCGTCAGCTTCCATCATTGCCAGGGTTACAAGTAATTGTCCTTCACTGGTATGTGTCTGCCCTTGGCTGGACAGATGAGAGCGTTTTCATACCTACCATCATCTTTACCAGGAAATGAAATGCCATTGGCCCAGGACACCCCAAAGAATTTTCCCTGTCCTAGTTCCATTGACAATTCCTCTGGAAATTTCTGTAGCCATTTATTCTAATTCAGTAGGAATTTCTCCTCCCAAGACCTTGACCCAGAATTCATTGAGTTCCTCATTGAGTTCACTGGCATTCCAAGTGGCCTCCATTCCCTTCCATAACCAGCACAGCCCAGACTCAGAGTAAGGTTCCCTCCAACAGAGAGTTAGATGAGGGGGATGAATGGGATTTGTCCAGAAGAGCCAGAATTGCAGTGGAAATTTCCTAATGACATGGCTAAGAATGGAAAGAACCACATAGCAAAATTGGAGCAGAGTCTGGAGAGAGAACACGATTGAGGTTGGGAACCCTGAGGTTGTGAAGGATAAGGGGAACGGAAAATGAGAGATATTGGCTACGTTCACGAATGAGGTCCATCCACAGTGGGTGCGACAGCAGAGGGCACTGGGGTCCTGTAAAAACGGGGCTTGGGACCTGCCCAAAACAGACTTAGACTACTCTCAATTACCAACAGAACCTCTCATTTCTCTAAAAGTTGATTTCATTTCCAGGAAAGAAAAAAAAGGAAAACTTTCCTATCAGTGGAACAGTTGAGGTATAAGTACTGGAAACAAATTCATACTTGTGGAGACAAACCCAAGTGTTTTGTTCCCCACGTAAAATTCAAACAAAACACCAAAACAAAACCGTGTCAGTTTGGAATGCAGTCTGAGTTCCCTGAATGTTTTGAAATTTAAATCCAGCCCCAAACCTAAAGTATGTTTGGCTACTTCTTAATTATTAAAATTTTGGGGAAATTTGAGGGAAATTTTATCCATACACTTCTGATCTGTTTGCATTCAACCCATCAAAAAAAATATTTAAATGCTACGTCAAGAGATTTTTTTACAAAATCAAAAAACAGGAAGTTCTATTTTACAAAGCATAAACAAATTTAAACACCAAACTGTTCTCATTTGGTGGGATTTGCCTAGACCAAAGAGACTGAATGAATTCTAAACTTGGCCAGATACAGCCCTGCCTCCCTGCCAGACTCATTCTATCACATGCAAAAAGCCATGAAGTGCTCCTAGGAGAAGAAAATTTAAATGTATTTTTGATTTGCATACAAAGCTTTGTTCACATCAAACTGGAGTAGAAACTTAAAAAGCGTGAAAAGTTTCTGCTCTTTTTGTTGTGATTTCCATCTCAATTTCTCATGGGATTCCACGGCACTGGGCCAGTTTTCTCATTTTGCTGGAGCTCAGGTCCCTCAAGGAACAAAGAGTGCCAGCATAGGTTGCTCTCATAGGAACATACCGAAGGGTTTTCTTCATTGACTACAGTGCCTGGAACAGCAATAATTTATTTTGCCATAAATTGTGGTGATCTTGTGAACTGCCTTGTTACATTTAAAAGAAAGTTTATAAAATCCCCAAATGGTTTTCCATGGTGTCTAATTCATTAGCTTTATTTCTTTTTTCTTTAGTTTTTCAGCTTTTCCACTGGGAAAAGATAACATGTGAACTGCTAGCATTGCAAATACCAATGAGTTTAAGTAAAGATCACTTTTAAATTGACCAGATGACCATAAACTTTGAATTCTCAGTCTCTTAGAAACTACGTGAGATCCAAGCACAAAAACATTAGATTTCAGCTCAAGAGGTAATAAGAAATGACAGCATTAGAGGACCAGCCAGAAGGCTGGAAGGGAAGGAGACGCAAAGACAAGTGTGAAGTAACAGACTCTTTATCAAGGGTGAGGTTTGAAATCTCCAACAACAGAGAGACTCTATGTAATCATCAAACCCAGTATAGTAGACGGGTTTCATTAATTGCTCTAATTGTTCACCCTTCCCTGCACCTACAATTTGCCAAGGAACTTTTTACTTGTCACTCTGGTGTGAAGCCCTAGACCTAGAAACTTTTTTAAAAATTAGCTTTATTGAATTATAATTATATACAAGAAAATATACCCATTTTTAAATGTATAGTTGGGTGGGTGTGATTAATGTATAATCACTACCACAATCGAGATATTAAACATTTCCATCACTCAAAAGGTACTCTTCGCCCAGGTGCAGTCAATCTCATTTCACCGTCTCCAGACCCAGGCAATGACTAATCTGCTCTGTCACTCTACAGCTTTGCTTTTTCTAGAATCTTCTAGACATCAAATCATGTGGTCTTCCACTTTTGGCTTCTTTCTCTTAGTATAATGCTTTGGAGATTCACCATGTGTTTCATGCATCAGTAGTTCATTTCTTATTGTTGCTGAGAAGTATTCCATTGTTAGGAAATACTACAACTTATTTATCCACTCATCAGCTTATAGATATTTGAATTGTCTTCAGTTTTCAGCTAGTGAAAATTAAGTTGCTATGAACATATATGTACGTATCTTCATTTAGACACTTTTTTTAATGTAAATATATAAGGATTGAATTGTCGGGTCATATGATAAGTGTACATTCAATTTTATAAAAAACTGAGGAACAGTTTTCCAAAGGACTGTACCATTTCCCATTCCCCCTCAGGCATGGAAGAGAGTTCTCGGTGCTCCACATCCTCACCAACACATGGTATTGTAAATATTCTTAATTTTAGTCATTTAAGTACACGTGTAGCAATAACTCATTGTTTTTAACTTGCATTTCCCTAATGATGACTGATGTTGAACATTTTTTTCATGTCTTTATTTACCATTTGTATATCTTCTTTAGATGGACTGTCTTATCAGTCTTTAGACGGACTGTCTAAATCTTTTGTCCATTTACTTCTCATTTATCAGAGTTGTAAGAGTTCTTCATATATTCTGGCTACAAGTCTTTTATAATACATTTGTTTTCCAAATATTTTCTCCCTGTCTGTGGCTTGCCTTGTCATTTTCTTGATAATGTCTGTTGAACCGCAAGAGTTTATAATTTTGGAGAAATCCAGTTTATTTTTATTTTTCAAGGTTTGTGTCTTTTTGTAGTCTAAGAAATCTTTGTCTAACCCAATTCAATATTTTTGTATACTTTCTACTAGAAGTTTTATAGTTTAGATTTTACATTTGGGTCTATTACCTACTTAAAATAAATTTTGTATATGGTGTGAGGTAAGGGTAAAAGTTCATTTATTTCCTTATAGACATCAGCTTTTTTTTAAGACTTTCAATTTTTTTTAAGGATTTTATTCGAGGGAGAGATATATAAAGCACGAGCAAGGGGAGGGGCTGAGGGAGAGGGACAAAGAGACTCCCCACTGAGTGGGGAACCTGACACAGGGCTCTGTCCCAGGACCCTGAGATCATGACCTGAGCTGAAGTCAGAGGCTTAACTGACTGAGCCACCCAGGCACCCCTAAACATCAGCTATTTTTTTGAAAAGACTCGCCTTCCTCCTTTGAATTACACTGGCACCTTTTTTGAAATTTGATTGACCATGTATGTGTGGATCTATTTTTAGATTCCCTATTTTGTCTGTATCTTTCCATTAATTTAAGTCGTTAATTTCTCCCAATAGAGTCTTAAGTTTGCACATATTTTGTTAAATTTATCCCTAAGTATTTCATGTTTTGAGAGGCCGTTATAAATGTTATATTTTAAAGTTTCAATTTCTAGTGATTTGTGACTAATAAAGATACAATTGAATTTTGTTTAATCAATTTGCATATTTCAACCTTGCTAAACTCGCTTATTCATTCTTCAAACTTTTTTGGTAGATTTAAAAATTTTTTTTCCATGTAGAGAATCATGTTGCCTGTTAATAAAGGAAGTTTTGCTTCCTTTGTCCAATCTCTATAGCTCCTATTCCCCTAAAATCTCCAGTACTATATTGAATAGATGTAGGAAGAGAGGAGAGGACCTTAGGGGAAATCATTCAGTCTTTTACCATCAAGTATGATGTAAACTGTAGGTTTTCCACACCTGGTTTTTTATCAGGATAAAGAAATTCCCATCTATTTGTCATTGGCTGAGTTCTTTTATCATGAATAAGTGTTGAAATTTGTCAAATGCTTTATCTGCATCTATTGAGATAATCATTTAATTTTACTTTTTCAATATGTTATATGATGAATTACATTGATTTCTTTTTTTTATTAAACCAACATTGAGCATTCTTGAAATAAACATCATTTGGTCATGATTTATTACCTTTTTAATATATTGATGGATTTAATTTGCTCAAATTCTGCTAAATATTTTTTGAGCTACATCATGAGGGAAGTTGAGCTTTGTGTTCTTTCCTTGTAATGTCCTCGGTTTTGGTATCAGGGTAAAGTTAACCTCATAAAATGATGTGGAAAGTATTCCCAACTGAATTAGTAATTGTTTCCTCTTAACATTAGGTTCACCAGTGAAGCCATCAATGCCTGGAGTTTTCTTTGTGAGAAGGTTTTGAAGTACAAACTTGATTTTTTTAGTAGCTATAGAATTATTCACATTTCTTGAATGAGTTTTGGTAGTTTGTGTCTTTCAAAGAATTTGTCCTATTATCTAAACTGTTGAATTTATGATCAGAAAATTGTTTATGCTATTCACCTATGATACTTTTTTAATTTATTGAGGAATAAATGACATCGAGGACAATTTGCCCTATTTAGCCCTATTTAGGTGTACTCGTCTATGAATGTTGAGAAACTCAGGCCTGTCACATAACCACCACAACAATTAAGATATAGAATATTTCCAACACTGCAAGAAGTTTCCTCATGTTCCTTTGAAGTTAGTTCCGTATCTCCAAGTTCAGGTCCCTGTCGACTGATGACCTGATTCCTATCCCTACAGATTTGCCTTTCTACACTGTCATATAAATGGAAGCATACACTGCGTAGACTTTTGAATCTGCCTCCTTTCAACTTAGCATACTGTTGGATGTATCGATAGCCCACCCCTTTTCACTGCTGAGTAGTATTCCATCATATGGAGATACCACCATTTGGTTTTGTATTCACCAAAGATTTGGCTTGTTTAGCCAATGTGCATAAAGGTACTGTAACGTTTTTGCATATTCGTGTGTGTGTGTGTGTGTGTGTGTGTGTGTGTGTGTGTGTAAAGACACAGGCTTTCATCTACCTTGGGTAAATATCCAGTTCTGCTTCATGTTTCCAAAGCTCTCATATTAGGTGCATATCCATCTAGGGTTGTTATGTCTTCCTGATGAGTTTATTCTCTAATTAATAAATTTCCCTCTTTGTCTCTGTTATTATATGTTCTGTTGTGCACCAACATGCTGCATTCGTGGAATAGTCTGTTTAAAAAGCCCCAGAGGTTTCTGGAAGGTCTCTCACTCTGAAGAGTGTACTGAGATCAGGGTTATCCTAGTTATCTTAGACTGGGCTTACAAAACAATGCTTGAATCACCTTCAGATCAGAGCCTGGCCAAGGAGAAATCCAGTTGGCAAGAAAGTACTGGATCGCCTTAAACTATTTTCAAATATCACAGTCTTGAATCTCCTCAAACCAACAGGAAATTAAAATTCATTGAAAACTCCTATATCAAGGCTCACAAGCCAGAATGAGTCAAATGTGAGATGATGAAATGTCAGGACTGATTTTTGAGGTTTTGGTTCATGAACTTTTTGGTTACTCCCTTTTTCTCTCCTCTGTCTTCCTTAGTTTCTTCTAAAACTTTTTGCAAATTCATGTAAGTTATTCATGGCTGTGCCCATGATTTCCACAAATATTGAGGACAGAAAACTGTCCTAATGTCCTTCTGTCATTCTTCCTTCCCTCCTTTTCCTCTTCTCTTATGCCCCTTTTTCTTTCCTTCTTGTCATTAAACATTTATTTATCAAGTACCCACTATGCATAAAGTACAGTTGCCTCAAAATTTCTCATCATGACCCATAGTAGAGAACACATTTTTACATCAAAACCCAGCACCCTCCCATCTTTCTCTCTCCCCTCTCTCTTTCTTTCTCCTCTTCCCCCTTCTCCAGACTGTCTTCCTGTCTCTCTCATCTGGTTTGAGGGCGGTACAGTTAACACAACCGTGTACACCAATGCCAGGACCACATTCCCAGCAACTCTAATCTAATTGGTGTGTAGCAAAACTCACAGACCCCTTGTAAACGCTGCCCAGGTGATTTTAATACAGAGTCAGGGCTGAGAGGCACTCAGCTTAATAGTGTTTAAGCCCCTTGCATCTCCTTTCCTGGGAAACTGTGATTAAAATATTGAAGGAATTCACCCCCAAGTAACCCCATGAGGCATGACTAGAGCCCAAAGATCTTGCGTGTATCTACACCCCACCTCTATCTGCCCGAAGAGCTGAATACACAGGCAGCTCCTTGCCCTCTATCTAGCATGGTCTGAAGAGTCCTGTCTTCTCTTTTGCTATAGTTTGTAGGTACTGTACCTACTACCATTAGTATCTCTGCTGTTACTGGTTCTTCATAACCCAGACACTATCGAGACCCTAAAGTGTGCTCACTAATAGCTGGAAAGCATCTTAATAAAGACCAAGCCTTTTTCAATGGATCAACATTGATCATTTCCTCCAGTTAAACTGGCTGAGACAAAACCTAGAGCAGGGCGTGTTCTTTTTGTAGTTAGTGAGAGTCCATGAGGAGGCACAGGTGATGTGACTTCCAGGCCTAACCCCGCAGGTAGAACCAAGCTGACAGCAGAGAGGAGAGCACACTCACGCTGATGACAGCTGACATGTCTGGTTTAGACACTGTAACTCAAGCTGGGGTTTGGATTCCTTCAAACAATCTACACATAAAGAAAGGAAAACACCAACGTGATTTTCTTTGACACTTTCCCCCAAGTTCCTTTTCCATTATTATTGTTAGAAATTCCAGAAAGAAAAACACTGAATTAAGCATTACACACATTCCTCCCTGGAAGAGAACTGGGTGTGTGGGTTTTGGGCTTATGATTAAAGTTCTTGTGTACCAAGTTACTTGGTAACCCAGGAAAAGCCACAGGAACTCCATGCCTACCTTCTCTAGGGATAAACCGGGGACAACATGTTGACTTCAAAGGCCAAACTACTAACTGTAGCCTTGCTTGAATTTTCCTGACTGGATGTTGGGACAGGCAAGAAAGATGTGGACTTTCCTCAGTGGAGCTAGAATGTCAGTCGGGGTCTCTGCAGGAAGCAGACGGCGCACTCCAAAGGGGTAACGGGAGAGAGTTTGTAAATGGGTAATTTGCAGGGATGCAGGTCAACCTACAAGGGATGGATGCGGGTTACCCAGGGCCAACAATAGTACTGCGCCTTCCCATCCCCAGGCTTGAAAGGACAAAGGTAAAAAGCAGCTCCTGGAATCTGGTGAGACCTGCCATTACAGGAGCTGTGGTCTTCAGTGGAGGACTGTAGCTGCTGCCAGCCCACAGCCCCACCGAGAAGCAAATACCCCAACCTCAATCTCCCCCACCCTGTGATCTCCTGCTGTGCCTCCCTTTGGCTGAACCCAGCAGGAAATGAGGGCAAAGGGGCCCAGCTGATGCAATCCTTAAAGGCCAGCCTCCCAGGGCACTGGAGCAGGGTGGAAAGCAGGGAGGGAGGTGCATGGATCCAAGGGGCAAACAGAATAGGACAAAAGCCCCAGAGTCCCCCAGAAAGAGTAAGTCCCAAAATACACTTCCACAGCATACACTCCTACTTCAACATTAGATCATGATGTATGACGGTTAAATATGACTCTGGACCCAAAAACACATGATCAACAACAAAGACCTACCCATATTCCTATTATTATTAATAATATTATTCAAAGGGGAATTAGAAAACTCAATCACGATTGGATGTCAGGAGCTGAGTAAATAAATAATTTAGCAACTGTAGGATACACGGGTTGTTATCAGGCTGTCTCCACCCTGGTGCCCTGCCCCATTTGGCCCCATCTGTAACACCAAGTGGCCCTACTAGGGATTCCAACAGTGTAAGCTACAGTCCCTTTGCCTGCTTACTGCTGGTTTTCTTCTCTCTTCAGCTCCTGCAGGGTAGAATGTCAGCTGAGTGGCAGGGAGCCTGCTCCCCAAGGGGCTGGATGATTGCTTTGGAAACCCATCCCTCTACTGGAATTTAATAAAAACCACCCACCAGACACAGGGTGGGGGCATTGGCTCTTTAAATGATGCGTTCCTTTAAGGGGGAAAAAAAATCTATCTGTGCCAGTAAAAAAGAGAAAGAATCTAGTTATTCAAAGATGGAAGAAAAAATGTTTTTAATTTGTAACTTTGCTAATTTTATTCCCCTGCTCAAAGCTCTTTGATGGTTATCATTGCTGAGCAAATAAATTTCAAATGCTTTACCCTGAGCTTTGCCCTCATCTTTTTCTACCAAAACGCTCATGACTCTCCTTTGATTGTCCTTCTTCCATCAGAGGGATGGACTCAGAGGACATTTTCTAGGTAATTCCATGTGTGCTCCCAAGCACCAGTTTTTCATACTTTAGACCAATGCTTTCCAACCTACGACAGTTTGCTACTTAAGGAACATTTGGCAATATCTAGAGGCATTTTTGATTGTCATAACTAGGGAGGGGACCTGCTACTGGTATCGAATGGCTAGATTCTAGAGATATTGCTAAACATCCCACAATGCATAGACAGCGTCCCACCACGAAGAGTTAAAGAGTCCCAAATGACAACAGGGCCAAGGTTGAGGAGCCCTGCTTGAGACTACGCCAGGATGTCCTCCTTCCCTCCACATCAAAATCCTGTCCATTCCTTCACTACTTAGGCCTGCCTTACCCAACAGAGTAGCCACTTACCATCTGGGGCTATTAAACCCTGGAAGTGTGGCTAGTACAAAGTCGATGTGCCGTGTCAGATGCTCTTCAGATTTCAGACACTTAGTATGAAGATTAGAATGCTAAATGTTTCATTCATAATTTTCATATTCATTACACGTTGAAGCAACATTTTGAATATTCTGGGTTAAGTAAAATACATTATTCAAATTAATTTTACTTGCGTATTTTGACTTTATTAATGGGGTTACTAGAAAATGTTAAACTACATATGTGACTGAATTATATTTCTATTAGTGCTGGTCTAGATCAGGTATTGGCAAACCTCTTCTGTAAAGGGCCAGGTAGTATTTTAATGTGTATGGCCCACATATGGTCTGTCATGTATTTTCTCCTTCTTCTCCTCCTACAGCTCCTCTTCCTTCTCCTTCAACCTTTTAAAAATATAAAAACCATTCTTAGCTCCAGGGCTGTAGGGAAACAGGCCTTGGCCCCAGATTCAGCCTGTGGGCCATCGCTGGCTGACCCATGGAGATCCATGAGCTCCAGAAGCAATCTTTCCTTCCTGCTCTTTCACCGAGAACTTGGACTTCTCCACATCCTTCCTCCTATAAGTGCTGATGTCTGTATCTCAGCCCTTCCCAAATCCATTAGCTCCTAGAAAGTTGATACCATCTATCCCAAACATGGGTCCTCTAGAGAGATGAACAAATGCCTCCCGCCAAGCGTGGCTCTAGGAGGAAGGCCTTATCACACAGGGGTGAGGCACGCCAGCTCTGGCTAGTTCCAAGGACCTCCCTGACATTCCATTTTCCTTAGCTCTAAGTGGAGCTAATGGTACAACCTAACTCAGAGAGTAGGTGTGAGGATTGATGGAATAACAGACAAACAGAGCACTCAACACTTCGCCAGGAACATAGCTGTGCTTCTCATTACTGTTATTATTTTTATGAGTAATCATTAGAATTAAAAATTAAGTATTTATTGAGTTACAGAGATGAGAGAAATATGAAAACGATTCTTGTTCTTCTTGTTGTTGTTATGATTATGCTTTAAAAACCCAAGTATTTATGAATTGAATTATAAAGTCTATAGAATTATAGCCTACGGCTTCCAAAAATCTGATTGTTTTTCCAGGGAGTTACACACACGCATGAATGTGTCTATGTTGGCAGCTCAGAATTAACAAGAGTATTTTTTCAAGTTCTAAATTCCTCTCAAATGGGAACGAAGTGTTCTCCTGACCCTTCCTACACTTCATATTACTGTCGACATCTGCAACTAATCGGTGATCTATAAGTCAAAACTGTGACCAATGCAAAAAACCTTTAGCAAAGCTGGCCCGAGTTTGGCTGACCCTTCTTAATGTATTTCAGATTAAGGCTAAAACAAGCCACCTTTTAACTGTTCAACTGAGTACCAAACAGTAGCGGTGAATATTATCAAACATCAAATAATAACATGATCAGATAACATGCTTACCAGTGAAAATCTAATTTGGAGCATTTCTTAAATTTCATTTGAATTTTTAAAACTCAGACGTTTTTGAGAGGTATAGAGGAATATATTATCAGCTTGCAATTTGATTGATTAAAGCAACCCTTTAAGACAACAAATCAAATCACGACCATTTGAATATCTTTGCAGTAAAGGAATGACACTTTAAGAAACCGTAGGAAGAGGCAACATAGCATTTTGCTAAAGAACTTGGGCCCTGGAATAAAGTGGCCTGAGTTTGTGTCCCAGCTTTACTATTTCCTTGCTCGGTGATGCTGGGCAAGTTACTCAACTGCCCTAAGGCTCTGCCCTCATCCATGAAATGGGGAGAGCAGAAGCTTCTTTCTAGGGGAATCCCTGGGAGGATTAAATGTGATACATCTAAAGCAGTGTTTGGCACACTGCAGACTATCTGTTTCAAACAGTAGAAACAAAAAGGCTACAAAATGTACAGTCTAGACAAGTAGCTATCTTTTTAAAATTAAAACATATAAAGGTAATGGACTTGAGAGCCTATCCGTGTGTCGCCTAACTGACCTGCCCTGTGCTCTTTAGAAGAAGAGTTAAATACATGTTCTGCATGGATCTGACTTCAGAGAGTTGCCCATCTGAGAATCAGCTTGGTGCAAATCAACAACCACATTCCAACTTAGGGCCCCTATGCAGCAATTTGTTTTCTTGATCCAGTGTCTTAGTTCTGGAGCCAGTAGCCCTCAGCTGCCAGTCACGGCTACCTGTTGCCAAATATCAGTTTCATTCAGTCTGAAGAATAACAGCTTATCTTTTTGAGATTTCCCCCCAGGGCAGGGCCCACATTTTCATACCACCCTAATCTGCTCTTCAAATTTGGTAAAAATCTACCCAGTTATTTTCATGAGATGTGGTAAGGCAAACAAAGAAACAGAAACCTCATTTCTAAACTGAAGTTCATTTATGTTCATTTATGATCCATGTAATTCAGAAACAGATTTTATACGACGATGTTTGTTTATTTTTAAAGTACTCATAGTTGTAAGCATGATGATTAGACTTTGGATTTTTTCCATTGACATTTGCATGTCTCGAGCTCTGGGCCAGGCATCTGTAAAAGTGTAGATATTTTCTTCCACCTGACCTGCTACTTCTTAAAGTTGCACTACTAGTCTGTGAAACGAAGTGGCCTAACAGCCTGATATCTCTGCAGAGGCAGGCTCCCCAGGGCCAAGGATGCAGGCACAGTGGCCTTGTTCTCCCCAAAGGGGCAAGCTCCTTGGGCTGCAGTATTGGTACACATTAGCTTTTCTTCATTTGTAGGGTTCTAAAGCCACTTGGAGGTAAGGAAAGTACACCAACCACTTGGCCATGCCACGGTTTCCAGGGCCTTCTGGAAGCTGTGGCCACCTCCAGCAGAAGACCAGGTCACCAGGGAGCCTTGAAAATAATCCTCTGAAGCCATGCTTAGGAGAAAGTAGTCATATGCCTGAAGTCACTGATGGGCTAGACCAGTCCCTCTTCCATAATCAGGGTAGGATGTGTCCATGGGGCGATCAAACGTCAGTGGTGCCAGCACACTCACTCCTCCTCCAGCCCAAGTATGGGCTGCAGCAGGGGAGGGAAAGTGGCCATCACTAGGCACCTCCAGCCAAGCTGCTTAGGCGAGGAGCTGGGTGATTTGTGTATATTATCTCATTTGATCCACAATCATCTTTGGAATTAAGCATGTCTCTCTCCATTTTATAGCTGAGGAAGCTGAGGTTCAAGGAGGTTAAATCATTTGCCCAAGGTCCTGCAGATCATAAGTAGCAGAGTCCAACCCACGTGTGACCAATATATTCCTGCTCCGACCCCTACAGCAGGCAGGGAGGGAGTGTGCCCAAAGTGTCCCCTGATGGCTACCTGTCCGGGTCACCGGGACCGGGGCTTTGTTCCGGTGCTGAATGCAGGCTCCCTCTCCCTCTCCCCCTCCCCTTCTCCCCAGGGCTGTTGCCAGAGTAATGTGTCTGTTCTGCTCTCAGTTTTCTAGCTCAGAGCGCGGGAGTCCTCTGCTTGGCTTGCGTTCATTCTGAGCTGAGAGCGGGCCAGCTCTCGGCAATGCAGGGCCGTCCATCACTCATGTCTCAGGTTTGCTCCTCGGAGAGCCGGAGTTGACCACAACTGCTTTGGCACAGTTCCACTGTGAGGGAGTCACAAAACTGGCATTTAAGTCCGGAGCGGAAAAAACACCCCAAGCTTGTTCGTTTTTTCTGACAGGTGCTGGAGCCCATGAAAGGTCAGATTCCAGCTCGCAGTCACATCCTGGCTTAGCCGGCTCCAGGCACACAAAGGCCTGTCTGTCTCACCCGAGCGCGGGGAGCGAGGACCCAGGCCAAGGGCTTAAAATGGCCGCCTGATGGCCTGCGCCTGCTGATCCATTCCTTCACGGGCATTGGCCTAAATGAAGCATTGGGCAGCCCAGCTGCCAAGGATGTGTGAAACAGGCGAAATGAGGAAGAATGCAGGCTTTTTTCTGATTTGTAATTGCAAGAGATATTAACCCCCCGGCAGCCCATGAATCCATCCCCTGACATCCAGCCTGCTGTGGCTCATTTGTAAGAGCCCTGGGACGCTTCTGTTTCATGTTCAAAGCCTTGCTGGGCTGGAAAATGGAGTGAGAGCTGTCCCTCCAAGCCCCAGCAAGCACGTTGGGAAAGGAAGGAGTTTGTTCTCTTCCTTGCGGGTGTATCAGGGATAGCGTCGAGTTGCAGTGTAATTGGAACAGAGGGTGTGTGTTTAAATGCACGTAGCACATGCTTTCAACTGGGAATGTTTGTTTTCGCAGCCTTTATGAAAACATCCCCCAATTCAAAATGGCTCCAAGGCCCCCACGGTCCTGTATTTTAAGCTCCTCATCTACAGCTGTAGGCTGAGGCTCTTTGACACCTTTAACTTCTTCAAAGATGGTCACTCTACTGGCCCTCCAGCCCTCTCTAGTCATGTGATTCCTTCCCTCCTCCTCCCCCTCCCCCCATAACTTCACACCAAACTGTGATGCTGGCGGGGAGCCAAGGGACAGTGGCTACTGCATATAACCCTGTAAAGGAACATGGGGGATCTTGATTTTACAAAGACTTCATTTGAGAACTCCTGTTAAATAGCAAGCTCAGGCTACCAATAAAATTCTTACCGATATAAAATAATAATAATAATAAATCTGCATAAGAAATAAAAACAGTTGTTTTGGAAAAATTTCTTCCCCACCAGTTGCGAATCTTACCCTAACAAGAAACTTTCTCAGTAAAATAAGCCACAGACCAGAAACTGGAGCCCTAGCCTCTTGTCCTAACTGTGCCATGGAGTTGTTCTGGGTCCAAACGTGTTCATACCCGGATGACAGGGGAGCCCCAGCTTTCTAAGGGGGCAAGAAATGCCATGAGCACCAGCAGGAGGCTGACTGCCAACCTCTTCCTTTGTCTACCCCACTCCCCAGGTGTCTTAAATGTGCCCCCAAGCCCATAAAGTCCGGGCTCTGCCACCTCAGTAAGGTTCCATCCCACAAACTCAACCAGTGGTTTGACTCCAAGAACTCTTGTTAGCAGCCTCTGTGAAAAGACAAGGTGTCCTTGGGGCCTGTCCCACCGCCACTCTACAATCTATCTTCGGGAAGCACAAACGTAACCCTAATAAACGTACTGACGCTCACACCTGCAAGACACGCGTATTGTGCTCAGCTCCTTCCCAGCACGATCGCAGGGCTTCCCCACCACTCGGGAAGTAGGTATGTTCATCCCATTTCATAGAAACAGAGCCTGAGTCTCAGAAAGCCCCCTTCATGGGGTGGAACCCGCACGCCCACCACACAATCTGACATCACGGTTCAGCCACCGCACTGCTGTGCCTCTCCTCCTAACTAGGGATGTTAGGAAGAAATAATCCCGAGTAATCTTATCAAAGAGTAGAGTAGAAAAAACATTCTGGCCGAAATAACTATCACTTATTGGGCTCTCAGTATGTGCCTGGCACTGCTAGGAGCTTTGTATAAATCTCTTTGAGCATTCCTGCAAGGTAGCTAACATGACTCCGTGTTATGTCAATGGCCTGACAGACATGAGAACAAAGCAAAACCCTGAGCTCGATCCTAGAGTAAGAGGACCCTGGCCATGCAGCTGGACTACATACAATATAAATCTGGCAGCGTTCAAACAACGTACTGCTCCATCCTGTTATTTATTATGATCAGAAATAATAAATGGCATTTATTAAGCATAGAGCACATGCTTTAGGGTTCCTGTCCTGGTAGGCTTGTGGTCC
This sequence comes from Ursus maritimus, assembly GCF_017311325.1. Classification (NCBI taxonomy): domain Eukaryota; kingdom Metazoa; phylum Chordata; class Mammalia; order Carnivora; family Ursidae; genus Ursus; species Ursus maritimus. The sequence goes on from NW_024425008.1 coordinate 37,148,365, forward strand.
CTCTTTAGGGATGTCAGCTTTCCAAAAATGTGATTCCTGTGATTTCCCAGACTGCCTGGAGCTCCATGCATATGTGTGTGTGTGCGTGTGTGTGTGTGTGTTTGCACACTCCCGCTATGTGTCTGTCACACTGCAGGGAGCTTTTCCTCATTTAAACAGCCAATTAAAACCCACTTTGGCACTTAACGCATGTCACTGCTTCTAGGCACTCAGCTGCCTTCCCAGCAGGCCTTTAATTTGATAAAGAGCTTCTAATAACGACTAACAGAGCCCTGGTAAGTTAATTAAACCTTGTCCTTTATTTTGCTTTCAAGGTGTACCCTTCCTGTAAAAGGCCCAAGGTTTGTGCTTGCAAATGACTTTAGACAATGTTCCATGCTTCAATGAGAAAAGTATGTCTGTCATGTCCTGGCAAGTTACACTTAAAGTCTCAATTTCAGCATCATGTCAGGCTTTAACGGAGGCCAGAAGCAGATGGAAAAAACCTCTGCACCCAATTGTATGGAAGCCAGAGTTAGCAATGGAAGATGAGTTTCCTCTGAGAGTATAATGCTGAAAGACGACCTGGCTGTCATACTGAACTCCATTTATCCCATTTCTTTAAAGTAATCTGAGAGTCCAGATGGGTTGTATAAACAGGAGAGGAGGTTCCTGGGAGTTCACTAGCTTAATGAAGCCCGTATGTTTGACTCATGTAATAAGTATTTAATCATGCTGATGAAATTCATTTAAACCTCAGCCACACACGCTGTTGTGAAGCCTGATAATGCCCTATATCACTCGTGCTAGCAGTGCTGGAGCGAGATAGGTGACACAGAAAGCTGGTGACATTTCACTTGGTAAGTGGGCTTTGGAAAAGATAATGAGCCGTGAGAAGCCAGCCTGTAGCTTTACTGCCTCTGAGTCCTGGACGTTCTGCTCTGCCTCTGCCCGTGGTGAGGTGCTAAAGGCTGGGTAATAACTCACGCATCCCCTCTTCTTCATTTCCAAGTGATCAATGAGAAAAGATACATCACTTGGGAAGCTTTCTGCTGCAAGTAACAGAAATTCCCAACTCAACCAACTTACACAATCTGGAAGTTTTCTGAATGCACGTAATTAGAAGTCCTGATACACAGTGCTGTCAGACCCAGTTAATTCAGCAGCTTGACCACATCACCAAGGACCCGCGTCCTTCCCCTGTCTTTCTTCTGCAGTCCACGCTGTGGTCAGCTGTCTACAGGCCAGCTACCTCCGTGACCTCCATGACGGCTACCGGCGCCACAGCACAGCCGAATGTAAATTACCACAGTCCATTCGTGTCCCGTGGAAGGGCAGAAGCCATTCGTTCCTTCAAGTGCCCAATCCCATCCCTAATATCTTGGGCTCACAAGCCAATGACTGACATGGGGATAGGATCACCATGATTGACTCAGACTCTCTCTGCGTGGACACAGCAATGTGGACCGGAGCCACTCAGGCCAGTCTGCAGGAGCAGAGAGCGCACAGCTTGTACTAAAACCCTCCACTGAGTGACCTCGTGTTGGTGTCTTGAAACTGGCCACAATGGGCAGAGAGTTACCACAGGAAATGGCAGACAGTACATACCGGGCTTTTTTCCTGAAGAGCCAGTTGATGCGTACTTCCCAGCACATCACCGCGACAGGGTCGCCTTCCATCAGGCAGGATGCCAGAGTGAAACTGGGGCTCCTTTAGCTAGAAAGACAAATAGGGAGAGGGTGCCAAATAAGCAATTAACAGTATCTGTCTGAGAAGCGCTCAGGGGCCCGCCCATTCTCTCTAGAAAACACAGCACTTGGAGTCTGAGCAAGATCAAAATACCTTAAGAAAGTGCAGGGAGAACCCTAGGTGGCTTTCAAAATATCCTAAAAGAACCTGCTTGGGTAGAAAAGCACTGGTTTTCATTTTTTATTTTATTTTATTTTATTTTATTTTATTTTTTTTTGCCAAAATCGGAAAGCTTTTAAGAAAGCTCTTGGTGCCCTTTTGTCTGGAATGGTTCTCCACACCTAGCATGTTCGACGCTCACCCAGGAGAATCTGTGACCACAGCAGCTTTCCTGGGCAGTTTCCCCACTAGTCTGTTTCACCAGGTCTGCTGAGGGGACCAGGAAGCTGCTATAGCCCATAAGCTGAGACAGATTTTTATATTTGTAAATGGTTTCTAGATATCAAAAGAAGAATATACTGTTTTGTGATGTTAAAATAATATGAAATGCAAATTTCAGTGTCCACGATGAAGTTTGCCTGTAACCCAGTCACACATGTGCGTATGCAATGTCTATGGCTGCCCGTGTGCTATCATGGCCGAGTTGAGTAGAGCTGCAACAGGGATCCCATGGCCCTCAAAGCCTAAAGTATTAACTGGCTTCCCCTTAACAGAAAAAAGTTTGCCAACCCCTGCTCTAACATATTCCATTCAGTTGAAGAACCAACTGAATGAGAAAGACTTTTCCTATCAATTCCCTGCAGAGGGGTTCCCAACCGATTAAGTCAAAGCCACCAGCCACATCAGAGCCCTGCAGCCTGGGAATCATTCCGTGGGTCCATTTCCTTTGGCTCAAAGATGGCTAACGATGGCCAGATGGCTTTCCCTTTGACCGCTAACGGGTCCTAGATGGTGCGTAGAGCAGGTAGCGGTGCTTTCTTAGTAATATGCTCCACTGCATACAAAATCATTGTGCTTGCCTGTGGTCGGGGTCAGTGGGGAGTGGATACAAACACATCAGACACGTGGCCTTTGCCCTTCTGGGACTAACACGTCAGCTCGAAAGGAAATACAGAAAACCTCCAGGCAAGGCAAACACAGCAACTCTTCCATTTCAAGCTGTGGGACTGTTCTCAAACAAAGTCAGAAATGTGTTCAACCATTAGCCATCCTAGGTCAACATCCTCTACAAGAGAGGGACCACAAAGGAGAGCTCCCAGGACTGAAGGCCTTCACCGAGGATTCTGGAAAGTTCCTCGGACACAGAATGTGAACGCAAGGAAGACGAGGACTCAAAGTGGGGGCTGAACAGAGACGAAGGAAGAACACACAGCGAAGATGACATCTGAGAAGATCTTAAAGGGGAGGTGACAGAAGCATCAGACAAAGGGTGCAGAAACAAGAAAGTATAGGATGACTGAACAGAATGATGAGTCCCCTGGTGAAGTTGGACTAGGGGTATTAGGCTGAGAAGGTAGGTCAGGTCATAGCGCAGAAGACCCTTAATGCTAGAGTCAGAAATTGACACTTAACTCCAAAGAAAGGGAGGAAAAGTTTTTAAATGTACATTTTGCACTAACATATAACATAGACAAAAAGGGGCACAAATCACAAGTGAATTCCCATCAAGTGAGAACATCCAGGTAACTAGTAGTTCTGTTCCCTGCAGTACCCAGTCTGTGGGAAGTCTCCCCATCCTGGGATATAATTAATAACAATGATCATTAAGTCTTATATTTATATAGGATGTTATGATTTATAAATATATTTACATGCATTATTTAAGCCCCCCCCAAATTATGTACTAGATATCATTACCCTTATCCTTGTATTACAAAGGCATAAAGCAGTGAGACCACGTGAGTATTCAGTAGAAGTTGGACTCTTTGTATCCTCATTCCATTAATGGTACAATCACTAAAACGATGTGGTAGGTATATATTCATCCAAATAGAAACATGGCTAAAATATATTATGGAGTTAAAGAAAATAGACTACCGAACAGCCGTATAGTATATCGCTTGTGAAAGGGCTCATGGGGCAGTAGAACATACCAGAGTCAGACCATCTGCATTCAAACCCTGCCTCTGACATTTACCAGCTATGTGATTGCTATGCCCTGAATATTCTGTGCCCCCGAAATTCATCTGTTGAAGCCCTGATCCCCAGTGCAACAGTATTTGGAGCTGGGCCTTTGGCAGATAATGAGGAACAGAGGAAACCCTCACAGCTGGGGGCTGCCCAGTGCCACAGAAGGACAGGTGGTGTCTCTTCTTCGTCCCCACTCGTATTCTGGGAAATTGATGACTTTATCTGAAGAGCCTGGGTTTAACTGTTTGGAATTTTGACTAATTTACCTAGTGTTTCTTAACTCTCTGAATTCTGATAACCCTTGTGGAAGGGGGCCAGTATAATTCACTTATTAAGCGCAGGAGTGTTGGAGTCATGTGTAGAATTCTTGGCTCCCTCGATTACTGGTTGTTTGACCTTGAATAATTAACCTCAAAGGAAGTTCAGTCTCATCTACAGAAGTTGAACTATAACGCATCCCTGGCAGGTTGCTGAAAGGAGCCGAGGAGATGACGTAAGGTGCTGAGCACAGCCGGACAGAAAGTGGGCTTTCCAGAGGGGTATCATGCATTAGCAATCACCCACAACAGCGCATCATCCAAGAGCGGGGACCCCTGAAACAAGCACGGTGGGTGCCCTCCCTACAATCCATGAGGCCCCCAAAGCACCCCGGCGTCTCCAGCCCACGTTTGTGCTTAGCTCTGCTGACGGAAGAGGGGCAAGTAGGCTGGTGGAGGCCACGGAGGCCAGCAGAGACCGAGGGGGGGTGGGGCGGGCAGCCACACGCAGCGCCTGGCGAGCTGAGAGCAGCAGCCCTGGCCTCCCGAGACCTGCCATATCCTGCTGCTGGCTGCCACTTTGGGGGCTGGAACTCAGTCAGCCTGGCGTCTGTCAGTCAGTTCTCCTCAGCAGGAGGCAGGGGGGCTGCCGTGGGTCTTGGTGCGGGATTGCCGACCCGTGCTCCCCCGTGCCAGGCGGGGCAGAGGGGAAGGGGCCTGATCTCACAGGGCGGCGGCTCTTGCTTTGTGCTTGAGCTTGTCCGTAGAAGCCTGTCTCTACATGGTGAGCACCCAAGCGCCCCCTGTGGGTGTGAGTGAATGAAGGTTCTTTGCCAAGCAACTCTGGCTTCCAAAGCTGGCAATGCCGGGAGGTGCTTCCCAACCTCCCTCCTCCTCTGTCTTAGTTGTGCCTCTGCCATGTCCCAGACCCTGAGGACACCAATGCCCTGGTGTAGCACGAGCGTAAGGCCGGGGCACCCAAGAACAACGAAGAGGTGAATGCCATTCTCTTGTTCCCTCTTTGACTTCTTGGGGCAGAGGGATGATTTTGAAAAAGCTCAAGGCCCATTCATGGTACAGCACAGAGTGGGCTCAGGGCACTAGCAGCTTGGGGACAGCTTTCGTGACTGTTCTCCTCTTATGGAAGGAAACCCCAATCCCCTCAGTTTTCATGCCAAGAAATCAGAGACTTGTGGATTCTTAGAGAAGGAGAGAAGGAGGTAGGAGGAAAAGAAGGACAGAGGGAAAAATGGGACCTCATTTGGAGCCAGGCCCGCAGTAGACGGAGAGTAGATGCTGGCAAGCAACAAAGCCGTAGTGGGAGGCTGATGACCGGGGCTGTGGCCCAAGTGCGACGCAAAGAGCTGAAAGTACCAGCAAAGCACATGTGGCCACGGACCGCAGCCACCCCTCCCCCGACGGCAGGTGCTGTGGGGAGACAGGCACACCCACAGTGCCTATGCTGGTGTGGAACCCACTTGACCGGGGAGAAGGGGCAGAAAGAAGAAAAAGAAACAATGGCTGGCTCGCTCTGGCTTCATAAATCACTGGGAAGGAGAGACCTTGCCCAGTGAAGCTGGAGACTCTACCTGGCACCGTCCTGAGGGTAAGCCCGGGTGTCATAAATCATCATGGCTCAGCCCACCACAGCCCCGCCCACTGGCCCAGGGCAAAGATGATGGTTATTTTGCTGGCTCTGGAGCAGGTGTCCGCCAGTCTGTGGACACAAGCCCATTCTGTGTGTTTTCCCTTGAGTGTGATTGGGGATAGAGCAGAGTGGATATCTGTCCCTGGGAACCCGGGAACATGGCCCATGGCCTGGCAGAGCTGGAATGTCCTTGGCCAGCTCTTTGTGAGCAGTCAGAGACAGTCAGGAGATGAGTCTCATGATCAGATGACTTAGGCTTGCTGGAGTATTTTCCTCAGGTTTTGGAATCATCTGAGGTCACTTGAGTGTCCTTGTTGGGTCCCTCAGGTAGCTCGCTGAGTTCCAACTGTTTAGCTTGTGTTGACTGTTTAGCTCGGGTGGGCTTGCCCAAGAGGTAGATGTCACAACAGACTTTTAATAGTTCAGCTCACTGTCACATCCATCAAGGAGGGGCCATACACAAAAAGGGAGAGATTATGGATAGCAGTCGTCTCCTCCCTACCAGCCCAGGCGAGCTCCATGTATCCCTGCCCCCAACCGCTTCACCACTGTCCGAATCGTATCCTTGCTAGTACACCTATGACAGCCCTTCCATCTGGCAACACCTAATAATGCTACAAGGTGCTATTCAAACGCCCCGTCTTCTGGGAGGCCTTCCATGGCATCTCCCCCACCTCACACCACCGCATGCCAGGAAACCAACAAGAGCCCTTCCTTCTTTTGTTTGCTTAACAAATGATTGTCGAATCCTACTATGTGTCAGACGCTGTCAAAACCAAGATGAATACAGTCTCTGTCTTCATGGAGCTTAGTCTGATGTGGATTAGAGAGATAACAAAATATAGATAAATAAGATAGTCATGCTTGAAAAATGCTTTAAAGGAAATAAACAAGAAACTGAGAGCAAATAATAATGATTAAAGTTGATAAGTGACCATAGATGGGACGATGACAGATTGAGGACAGATATTCAACAGAAGCTGGAAGATGGGCAGCCGGTGCTATATAATTCAGAGGGGACGATGTGTGCAGAGAGACCGCTGAGCGAGAGGACAGAGGGGCTCATGCAGTTGGAGAGCAGTCAGGCTTAAGTCACTCAGGGCCAGCAGCCATGGGAAGGAGTTGGGTGGCAGTCCCCACTCAGGATCCTCCATCATTTGGTGTTTTATCCTATTTCGGCAGGCATCCTGTTACATTGTTCCCATTGATTTACCTTCCTACGTTCCAGGCTGAGTATGAGCCCTTCCAGGGCAAGGTTGTGTCTCGCCCATGATTGCGTCTGTGGCACCAGCCCATTCAGTGCCTCATGGATGGACGAGATGGGCACTGACCCCTGACCACCTGAGTACATTTCATACCTGTCTGTTCTCTCCCCTTCCCTCCCTTTCCCAAGGTAAGAAAGAAGCTCCGGTTGGACGAGGGAGTTACAGAGCCAAACGGCTGGAGTAACGGACCCAGCCTCTGTCCTGAGATAACCCTGGCACCTGAGACACAAAGTCCCCAGGCCTGGAACTGGTGGAGGCTGCGAGCACCTCTCCAGCTGCTGGCCGTGCCAAGGGTTCTCAGCCACACTGAGCACCTTTTATGGACTCCTCCATGTTTTGAATGCACGGCAGAAACTCATGAGGAGTTCCTGCCCATTGTTTAAGAATTGTTTACATATAAAAAGTCTGGTAAAAACAGATCAGATAATACATGCTTATTGCATGTTTTGATCTGTGGCAAGAAGCATTAATCCTAGGTACACTTTTGTATTTCCACTTAACACACGATTCTAGGCCAGGCCCTGCCTTCAGAGAGCTTACAGTCTGGTTAGACGTCAAGACTTGTAAACAAGTAAATGCTAGAAAGTATTTTCATTGCTATGACATCAGCTCGTTTTACAGATGAGGCGATCAATTATAGCTGGGGAGAAAAGGGAGCAGGAGACACCGGAAAGGTTTCCATCTGGGAGAGAGTGAGTACATGTGGACCAGGAGGATGAGAAAGGGTCTTTCAGGCGGAGGGAGCAGGGTAAGCTAGGAGGGGAGAAAGGGTCAGAAAAGGTACACTGCATGACTTTTATGTGTATTTGGCAAGGCTCAGTGGGGGCTACTGGAGAGAGGCGAGGGCAACGGGGCAGGTTACGGAGATTTGAGTGCTGGGCTGCGGAGCTCAGACTTGATCCCGTTGGCACAGGGCACCCGTGAGCAGCTTCATGCGGAAGAGAGAGCGTAGAGGTCATACTGGCCCTGGGGAAAGATGGCTGGGTGGGAGTGTGGAGCCTGGAGGCGAGGACACCAACCCGGGAGGCCCGGAAATCAGTCAAGGCACAAGTGAGAGCTGACGCTGTGTGGAAGCCCAGGGCTGAAGGAGAGGGAACATTCTGAGGGTGGGGAGGAGGCCTTAGAAAGCTGCTCTGGGGATGGAGAAGGACTTCTACTCTCAGGGTCCCCTCAGGATGGTAGCAGCATCGAGGGGTGCGGATTTGGCAGGAAATTCATCCCATTTTGGGCAGTTCGAGTTTGACATACTCAGTACCAGATGTGTAGCTGGGCAACCGGGTCCCCGCCCTGGGCTCCTCACCGCGGTGGCCCCATTCCAGCCCTTTCTGGGTCACACTGCTTTCCATGAAACAAGCAGAAGTCTGTGGGACCATGGGGATGTGCCCTCCTAGATGCAGGGACACCTCCTTCTAGACTTGTCCCAGGTGACTAGAACCCGGGGATCCCCTGCCCAAATGGCCCCCGTCTGTGGCCTCTCCCCAGGCCTGTCCACCCAAGGGTGGCTGACGTGCACACTTTGGTCCCAGGCAGTGGCCAAGTGGCTGCTGTTTGGGGCAGTGCAGAGACAGGGCTTGGTTGTGGGTTCTTTGTACATATACATGTGTGTAAGGCCTCTTGGGGTCTGGGACAGGGGAGGGGTTTGGAAGAAAAAGAGTCGCAATTTGTCTCCCACAAATATTAGGGATTGACCTAGAGGTAAACTGTAGGGTTACTTTCTTGGTGTTCTGAAATCTTTTCTACAGACTAGCTCTAATATCTGCAAGCCCACTGTACCCCCTACCCCTGGCAGGCTGGTCTGACTCTGTTTTGTGTAACTAGAAAATCAGATCGCTGCTGCATAAACTCTACAGTCAGGGACAACTGGGGAATTCAGATTCAATTAGTACATAGCCCCCCCCCCCAACACTGATGGACGCAGAGGTGACTCAGGAATTAGGTTAGTGGCGGGAGAGAGTGGCGACCCAGGAAAGGGTTTGGAGCTCTACAGCCGTAATTCAGATGAGAGAGAATGAGCAAAGAACGGAGAGGAAGAGGCACTGAATGCATGCATCTCATATGACTCCAGAAGAGACAAAGCCACACCTATGTGTCCCGCAGAACAGGAAACACAAAGGGAAGGGAAGGTCCACTTCACTTTCAAGCCCGTGGTGCTGACCCTCCACAGTCTTCCTTTTGTGTCTTTCCTGAGCACAGGCGGGCCCCCCCTTCCCATCTGCCCTGATTACAATATGGCGCCTTCTCCTGGGGGGGCAGCAACCACCCGGATGGTCTTCTCTGCCTGGCCCTCTCTTCAACTCATCAGCTTTTTCATCATCTCATCTGAAAACATATCCTTTTTCATTTGTCTCTTAATTTCTCCCTCCTCCACAAATGTCTTTCTCTCCCTTCCTGTCTCTTTCTCTCACCTGATTATTGTTGCTTTATAGACCACTGGGGGATAGACTGCCTGAAAAAACGCGCACTGTAAAGTAAACGCACGGGGCCATGTCTCGGAATTGTCCAGATCCACACCAGCTGTGCGACGCCACAGGCCCTGCTGCTCACTGGTGCACAAGCCGGCAGCCGCACGATGTGGGAACCGGCTTAGGAGCTGCTCTGCTCGTGTCAGGAGCGCCTCGTGCATGGCTAACCTCGGATCCCTGCGATTGCTCGGCCCGCAGCCCCGGTAGATCACCCAAACCGAGTTTCCCGGCCAGGCGAGCGGGAGCACTGCTCCAGCCTGCGGGGGGAGCAGGAAATAATTCCAGGCCACCGGCAGGGGCCTGACATCGGCGTCCCCAGGGTGTTTCATAAGCCCCGACAGCTCCTCACCGCAGCTTTAGGGCGAGTGGGGGCTCCTCTCACTTTACCACCCCGTTGCCTTCCCCGGAAGTGATCCCTCTCCCACTTCGAGTCTTGTCCCAGACAAAGGAGGGGGAAGTGACCGCACGTATCAAGAAAGGTCAAGTCTGGCCTGAAAGAAAAGGTGCACCTTTTCTTTCGCCTCCTTTCGCAAGAGCCCTTTGCAGTTCCTTGGAATTCGCTTGTTTTGCGTTGCCCTCAGGTGGGGAGAGCCCAGGATCACTCTGTCAACAGCTCTATCTATAGCAGGAGCCGGGGCAGGCCCGGCCCTCACCCCAGCCTCGCTGCTGGCCCCGTGCTCGCTGACCCTGTGGCTCAGCTGTGGGGATCAATCATCTCCTTCCAGAACTCATCCTTCAGCAGCTGCACGGCCTCGGCTATTTTTACCGCCCCAGGAAGCCGGTGGCCAGGGACGTGCCGGGCCACCTTTGCAGGAGCTGTTGCCGTAGAAGCCTGCGGGTCGTCGGGGCAGCTGGGCCTCTGCTCAAGGTTAAATCCAAAGTGTCTGACCTGGACCAGGAGAGCACTCGATCTTCTTCCACTCTGCAACGGCGAAAGCACCCCAGAGGCTTAGCCTGGGGAAGCAGGTGGCCCGAGGAGGGACAGAGCCAAGGAACACTCTGGAAGGGCTGGGGGTGGGAGCAGGGAGGAAAGGAGGGCAGACAAGTGTGTGCATGCACCTGGGCTTCTCTTACCCAAACAGGGAGATCGGAAGTCAGAACAACTGAGGCAGCTCGCCTCAATCACCTGCAGCGTTGCAGCCCAGGGACACCCGTCCCGCTGCCTTCCCATCACCGGCCGACGCTTTCAGGCGCTTTCTATGTGCTGGGCCTGGACGGGGCCTGGGGAGACAAGGTCTGCCCCGGAGTCATCCAGAGACCAGAGAGGCCAAGTCAAACCGAACATCACCAAACCCATGAGGGCCCCTTGCTCTCCAGTCTGCCCATCACCCCAGTTCCTTCGCCCAGCCTGAGTTCATAACTATCTTCCTGCTTGGTACCCAAGGGAGTAACCTGTGCAGCGTAAGAACAGGTGACACAAAGCATTTCGTATTTGTAGAGGTTCATCTGATACCCTAAACAAGCTCCTTGGCATAACCCTCTGAGGTAAGTCAGTATTATTAGTCTGTTTAAAAATAGTCTGAACAGCCAGAGTCTCAGCTGCTTGTGCACATGTGTGCTTTGCTCACGAAGTGGGAAAAGCAGAACTCGCTAACACCCTCCTGACAGGGCAAAGGGCGGCCGCCCCAGATTCCCTAGATGTCTTCCATCTCCAAAAAGGAAAGAAGGGGCTCTGGAAAGGAGAGCTCTGAGGCTCTGTGTGTGCCCTCCTGGGGCTGTGAGGGAGGGAGAAAGCAGAGCCCATGAAATACTCTACTCGAGGGTTGGGATGGTGGAAGGGCTGATGCTCTGAGCCCTGCCAGGCTCCAAGAAGGGAGACAGAAACAAGCGAGGTGAACCAGAGACCCAGTGCCCCCACTGAACGAGGAAGAAGGCTAGTTCCCCAGAGCGACCCCGGTCTGTTGTGGAATCGCTGGGGGGAGTGGCTGAGGGCAGCTTATCCAAGGTGAAATAAGAGATACCCTAGGGAGTGTTGCTTCTCCAGGAGCAGGAGGCAGAGGGTGAGGACCTGGGTGGCTGACATGAGGCTGCGGGCATCCGTGCCTGGGTGGGGGAGCAGGACCAGGGGTCCTGAGAGTTTTGTAGACTACCCCAGGGCTCTCAAGTCCAGCCGGGCCAAGAACTCCCTCAGCGCCCTGGGCTCTCTGTGGCTGTAAGCGACCAGATACTTTCCTGCCCTGAAATAATATTTCCCACAGCCAATGCCAAATAGCAAATCATTTAAAGAATAAAGTCACACAACACTCTCATTTACAGCTGTGTGCGAATTGGCATAAGCTTTCTGGAGAACAATTTGGCAATTAGTATTGGACCTTAAAAATATTCACACCCCTTAAGCTAATCATTTCTGCTTTATAAATTTCCCGAAAGCAAAGAATGCCCAACAATAGGAGAAAAGTGAAATGGATAACGGAGCATCTATTTAATAATGATACATACTAATGATATGGGAAAGTACTAAAAATGTACAACTTGATTTACGAAGACGGGATGAAGACTATAGAGAGTATGATCTCACCATTCTTATTATTATAACAGTGGCTATAAGATTAGAAAGGTCCTTGTTCAAGGAAATTATGAGGAAATTCCTTCATAAGCCATGTGTATTAGAAGAGAGACCTTGAAGGTTGGGTATTGAACAGGTGCAAAGTAGCAGAAGAGCTCTGGGGGGCTGTGGTGACGACCATGGGGAGAAAGGGGCATGGAACCGAAGGAGGAGCGAGGAGCCGGGGGGCATGATTCCGAGACCTCCCAGAGTAAAGCAGCCAGAGATGGTCCATACTGGGGGGCGGGGGGGCTGCTTATGAGGCACAAAGATGCCTGCTGTTCCATTTAAAAGTGCCATTGTGGCTGCCATCGACACCTCAACTTTGTACCCACCTGAAATTTTCAGGAAAGTCCACCTTATCAGTAAATGCCTCATGTGAGTGGACATTTGGGGAAGAAATCCAGAGAAAGACTTAATATCCATCTAAGTTTATGAAATGCAGAACAACACAATTAAAATGGCTGTAGAAATAGATGCTTGTGGGCAGAGTTAATCCAGAGGACATAAGACTCCCTGGAATTTCCAGAAACAGTGGGGAAGACTTTGGACTTGTGGAGTATATACCGCAGGGTTGAACCTCTCCAGAAGTACAGGACTCCAGGGAATCTTTTTAATATCACACGTGCATGTATACACACACACGCACGCGCGCGCGCACAGAGCACCGAAAGAAGCAATACCAGGATTTCAATAGTGGTTACTTGAGTAGTGGGTCTATGACAATATTTATCTTCCTTTTTATAAAGTATACATTTCCAACTCAAATAATAAACATACTTTTTATAATTTTTTAAAAAAACAACAAATACAAATAAAAAGCACAGCCATTCCTGTGGCATCTGGAGTATTCGTGTTTTTCTATGAGTGGATGAGAAGGCCGGTGGGCCCGGATCCCATCATCTATGCTGACTCTTCATGTAACCTGGTGCAGCCCTGGGGGCCAGGGGCCCTGCCCACACATGGACAACCAAAGACCACATGAAACCCCCAAGCTGGAGCTCTGGGACATTCTGCTGTCTCCTGCAGCCTAGAGGGTCCTACAAGCTCACATCAACGGGTCTGTGAAAGGGAACCTATTTGCCTGCAAACTGAGGCACAGTTACAGTTGGGAGAATATAATCTACCATTGTCTCCTGGTTTCTCTGCCTTCCTTTGATCTCTGTTTATAGGCGTCTTCTAAAAGCTTTCAAGTAAAATATCATTCCACACTGATTTTCATCTTCAAATATCTTTCCTCTCCTTATGATAGAACGGAAACCTACACTGCTGGATTTATTCTCTTTTCTCTATTCCTTCATTGAAGAGAAATTCTGCACATAGTCAATAAAGATGAAAAGACAACCAACCCCCTTCACAGAAGTAGAACGAATGATACTAAAATTTGTATGGAACCACAAGAGCCCTGAATAGCCAGAGCAATCCTGAGAAAGAAGAACAAAGCTGGTATCATAATTCCAGATTTCAAGATATACTACAAAGCTACAGTAATCAAAACAGGACGGTAGTGGCACAGATACAGACACACAAATCAATGGACCACAGTCGAGAGCGCAGAAATAAACCCGCGCTGATGTGGTCGATCTACAACAAAGGAGGCAAGTATGTACGGTGTGAAAAAAATGACCTCTTCAATGAACGGTGTTGGGAACAACGGAAAGTTACATGCAAAAGAATGGAACTGGACCAGTTTCTCACACCATACACAAAAATAAACTCAAAATAGATTAAAGACCTAAATGTGAGACCTGAAATCATAAAACTTCTGGAAGAAAACAGGCAGTAATTTGACATTGGCCTTTGCAACGTTTTTCTAGATAACGTCTCCTCAGGCAAGGGAAACAAAAGCAAAAATAAACTATTGGGACTGCACGAAAATAAAAGGCTTTTTGCACAGCAAATGAAACCATCAACAAAAATAAATAGGCAACCACTGACAAAGAGAAGATATTTGTAAATGGTATATCTAATAAACTGTTAAATCCAAAATACATAAAGAACTTACATAACTCAACACCAAAAAACCCAAACAATCCAATTAAAAAATGGGCAGAGGACACAGACATTATTTTGAAAAAGACATGGAGATGGCAAATAGACACATGAAAAGAGGCTCAGCATCCGTCATCAGGAGGGAAATGCAAATGGAACCACAGTGAGCTATGACCTTTCAACTGTCAGAATGGCTAGAATCAAAAAAGGCAGGACATAGCAAGTGTTGGTGAGGATGTGGAGTAAAAGGAACCCTGGTCCACCGTCAGAGGGAATATAAATGCTGCAGCCACCATGGAAAACAGTACGGAGCATCCTCAAAATGTTAAAAATAGAAGTACCACATGATCCAATAATCCCACTACCAGGTATTTACCCAAAGAAAATGAAAACACTAATTTGAAAAGATAAATGCACCCCTATGTTTATTGTAGCATTATTTACAATAGCCAAATATGGAAGCAACTCAAGGGTCCACCGATAGATGAATGGGTAAATAAGATGTGGGGTATGTGTGTGTTTGTATACACACATACAGACACAATGGAATATTAGTCAGCCATAAAAACGGAATGAGATCATGGGACACCTGGGTGGCTTAGTCGGTTAAGCATCTTCCTGCAGTTCAGGTCATGATCTCAGGGTCCTGGGATCGAGCCCCGCATCGGGCTCCCTGCTCAGCGGGGAGTCTGGTTCTCCCTCTGCCACTCCCCCTGCTTGTGCTCTAACAAAATATTTAAAAAAAAAAAAAAAGAATGAGATCTTGCCACTTGTGACAACATAGATGGACCTAGAGGGTATTATACTAAGTGAAATAAGACAGGGAATGACAAATACCATATGATTATATGTGGAATTTAAAAAACAAAACAAATGAATAAACAAACAAAAAGCAGAATCAGACCCATAAATACAGAGAACAAACTGATGGTTGCCTGAGGAGAAGGGGATGGGGGAATGGGCAAAATGGGTGAAGGGGAGGGGGAGATACAAATTTGCAGTTAGTGAATGAATAAGTCACAGGGGTGAAAGGTACAACATAAGGAATATAGTCAGCGGTATTGTAATAGTGTTTTATGGTTACGGAGGGTAGCTACACTTGTGGTGAGCACAGCATAATGCACAGACTTACGGAATCACTATGTTGTACACCCGAAACTAATGTAACATTGCACGTCAACTATACTTCGATTAAAAGAAAAAAAAGGGACAACCAACCCATATGCCCATTGCACCTTCAGGTGGACAAGGCAAATATTTCTGTCTTAGATGATAACGTATACTATCACACTTGGAACTTTCCTACCATTGTCTTTGTGGAGATCTGAAAATTCTTCATTGCCAACCATTAATTCTCAAACCATTCTGAGGAAAAAGAGGAAACTAGGAAAAATTACTCTCAATGTCCTTTTTCTGGATATTGCCCTCAAACGTTTTTGACTGTGGCCAACTTAGGCTTGGCAGAAGTCGCCACAGCCTATGTCCCTCTGCCCGTTCCCTCCTTCCAAAAGAAAACAAACAAAACCCAGTGGAAAGAAAACTAGAAGAATTTTTTATTACCTTTGTAAAAACATTATAAACATATACACATGATTTTATACTAAATTTCTATTATGTAGAATACCTATTTCTCGTGTATATATTTTATAAAAACTTAAAATATTTTTACGTTGCATTATATCTTATAATATGAAACAATGCTTTCTTCAAAAGTTTAGTAAGGCTTAATGATTCTTAGTAGGCTTCAAATAAATAACCTTTGGTAGTCCATAGTGATGAAAGTTTGTAGAATCAGGCATCACTTGCATGGGAGAAATTGGCATTTCGGATTTCATAATCCTCTCTCAGCTCTTTCATTAGCCTTGGACCATAACTCAAGAACCATCTTTTTCCTGGGGATAACAATGCAAGCATTTTGAGCATAGACCCTTTTTGTTAGGAAATGAAGCCTAAGTGTAGTGGTAGGAAACAGACATCCTAATCACAAGTTTTCTCTCCAAATCCTCGGAGGCAATGATCTTTTTCCAGACCCTGGATTGCTTTTTCCCAACCAAGAATCCTGAAGTAGTGGAGTGAAAAAAAGTAGAGACACCTGGACAATGAATACAGAAAGTTGGCCAACTTCTTCCTCTAAATGCCCATGATTTTCTCCCTGGGGTTTTTTGGTTAGGATGGTGAACACTCAGAAGATAGGCACGGAGAAACAGAAGAGTGGAGTTTCAATTAAAAAAAATTCATTTTTTTTTTCACAAGAGTGAAAGAGTTTCCACTCTTTCAACAAAAGAGTTTGGTTAGTAAACAAAAACCAAGCCATGTTTTCTAAAAGGTCTGAGTAGAGAGAAAAAGACAAGACAAATAACAGGTGCCATCTCCAGGGCCACCTCCCATCATGACAAAGGCCAATGCCAGGGAATAATCAGCCATCTTAATCCTTGACTGATTAAAATTCATCCCCACGATCTAAGGACACACATAGTACAGTGAAGGAAGCTACCTAAGAGCTTCAATCCCCAAGGGCCTGGCAAAGGTCAACCTCCTTTCTTTGCTTTTCTTCTAGAACTCAGTTTGAATGCACATTTTTCTTGGATTCAGTGAAAACGCAGGCTTCTAAGAAATACGTTTCAAAGGGGCTCCCTAACCATTGTTACCTATCAAACAAACCCCGCTGGAGAATACCTTTCTTTCACACTTCCCTAAAATTCCGGAGTTGTTTAACACCAGATTCTATCATCTATAATGTAAAACTCAGAGCTGCATTACCCTCTCTCTGTTTTCACAGAGAAAGGCGCTGCGGCTCAGAGAAGTCCAGCAATGAGGGATACCCACGTAACAAGTGGCAGAGACAAGCCAGCACCCAGGCCTGGCTCCAGAGCCTGGACTCATCCTTCTGCTGGGTGGATGCCCCCAACTGAATCTTCAAGAGCAGTTTGTGGACATCCTCGGGGACGTGAAAAGGAGAATGGCCAAGCCAGAGGCGGAGGGGTTGGACGAAGCAGTGGGATTGAGAAGACCATGAGCCATCATAAAAGAGGGTGTTCAGGGGCGCCTGGGTGGCACAGCGGTTAAGCGTCTGCCTTCGGCTCAGGGCGTGATCCCGGCGTTATGGGATCAAGCCCCACATCAGGCTCCTCCGCTATGAGCCTGCTTCTTCCTCTCCCACTCCCCCTGCTTGTGTTCCCTCTCTCGCTGGCTGTCTCTATCTCTGTCAAATAAATAAATAAAATCTTTAAAAGAAAAAAAAGAGGGTGTTCAGTCAGCACCCTCCAGGGTTCCATCCCTATGCCACGTGCTGGGGAGGGCACCAAGGCACCAGAAGAGACAGACACAGTAGCATGGCCCCTGAAGTGAGGTCAGAGGGCAGATAAAGGGGCTGTAACCATGGGGATGAACAGGGAGAATCTCAGGACTCAGCTCTGGGAGTAGGGGCAGTCCCAGTGGAAGACACAGGCCCCGGTAAGGAAACGCATGAGGACAGGGTTGCCGCTGGGCATGCTGCGAACAGTACAGTTCACAGAGGATAGAAGGCGGCTCACCATAACCATTTAGGCCTCAGGTGACCCTCGTGTCCAGGCTAGGCACAGGTGTCTTTCCTTGACTGAAAAAAATGACCTGCAGGTTGACTTCCAGGGCTGGTTTTATTTGCACTGCCAAAGTATAAATAGCAGAAAAATTGGAAGACACAAAATTAAGTAGAGGCAGCAAGCCTCTGATGCAACTCAACACATAAGGACACGAAACTTCCTGACGCAAGGTTGCCTGCCTCTCCCTCCCAGGCATTCAGTCCCCAAAAGAGCTCAGTCAGGCTGTGCTTTGTCCCCCGCCTCTCGGCCACCTCTGGGGTGCTTTGCCACACGCCATGCTGCCCAAAGACGTCCTGGCCCCTCAGGAAGCGTCCTGGCAGACAACATGGTCTCTCCCGAGTCGGGTATCATTCTGGCTTTTGAGGTCTTCCAGGGTAGCTAAAGCTGCCTGTGAGATGAAGAGATTGGGTGATCCTCTCCCCACCTTTTATATTTTATAAGGAGTGGGCATTGTCCCCATGCTCTGGAAACCTCTGCGAACTTGGTCCGGTCTTGCCCGCACGCAAATGGAAATGCCTAGATGGAACTGAGGCCGGCGGAAAGGGTTTGGCCAAGTCCCAAAGAAAATAAAATGATTCGACCCGGAGGAGGCAGACAGTCCCGATTCCGGGCACACGAGGTAAACGCGAATGGAAATCCAACTGTTGCAGAGAGTGATTGCTCAGATGGAGCAAATGTGCTGTGAAATCAGCCCTTGGAAAATCATCTGGAGTTCATCTCAGTGAAATCCAAAAACAATAACGGACTCCCCAGCTGCCCCAGAGGGAGCCTCAGGAGCTCCCCTCGTCAGAAGCCCGGAAAGCCGCGGCGGGAGCCGGCCCGGTCTCCAACTCTGCCCTTGTTTATTTACAAACCTGCTTTCCTTTCCCACCTCAGGTCAGCCCTCGGCTTGGCCCCCCGGGGAGCCCAGGGCATCCATCAGGCCTCTCCCCCCGCAGGCGCGGAGGCACACGGGAGAAAGAGGGACCGTTACCTCGGCGCCTGCCTCCCCAGCCCCAGCCCTGGCGCAGAGTACTGCTCACGGGAGGCGGGCGGACCAGAGACTTCGCTCTCAACAAAAGTCAGAGGGGAGGTGAATCCAAAGGCAGCCCCTGAGATCCCTTAGAAAAGAGAATGACCCTTTGGGTTGGGCTTTGCCTGTTGGGGTGCACATTCTAGGATGTCCGAGAAGCAGCTCTGGTCTCTGGGGTGTTTCACTCTTGCAAAGTGGCCTGAGCTCATCCACATTCCCAAAGGCACCAGGAGTCAGCCCCAGGAAGCTGGCACCCCCAGCAGCCCGAAGAGCCAGGAGGTGTCTCAGGGCAAGGACTGGGACTGCTCCCACACAGGAGGCTGGAGCTCTGAGGAATTCAGGGATTTGTTGTCTTGTGATGGGCAGGTTTTGACTATCACAAAAGCTCGAGTGAAATGGGTGACTTTCCGGAAGACTGATGGCTCCTGTCCCCAAACCTCACATCTGCCCTTGACACCCTCTTAGAGCCTGGAGCCAGCCCACTCTGGGTCTGTGATCTCACTTGGAAAATTCAGATGGTCGGGCTGAAGCAAAGAAGTTGGAGGGAGTCATGGGAAGGACTGGGAGAATGTTTGTAAGCTGCTTAGCAGATGAAAGTGACAACGTGTCAAATTTTCCAAGCCGGTTTCCAAAGCATTCTGTTAATGGGTCTTCCAGAAGCCCATCTCTTAACAACCTGAAAGAGGTTTGGGTCCCAACTTTCTCTGCCACAACATACAAGATGGTGACATTCATACAGGCACACACTCCCATGGCCCATCCCATGCCTGTGCCCAATTCCTGGCATGTTGGCCAGCCTCCACCCTTCCCCTCCCACCCACGACACACATCAGGATAAAAGGGAGTACAAGGGCATTGTACTGGAGGTAATCTAGAAACCACTCTAGTTGCAAAATATAAATTAGTGAACAAATCATTCACACATTTTACTAGAAGAGACAAATAACTGCTGGCTAACTGTAGTCTTGTTGAGATGATGGTTGAAAAGGAAAGCTGGAGGGGTACCTGGGTGGCTCAGTTGGCTAAGCATCTAACTCTTGGTTTCGCCTCAGGTCATGATCTCAGGACCCTGAGATCCAGCCCCGTGCAGTGCTCCATGCTCAGCAGGGAGTCTGCTTGAGATTCTCTCTCTCCTTCCTCTGCCACTCCCCTCACTTGTGCATGCTCAAATAAATAATCTTTTTTTTTTAAAAAAAGAGAGAGAGAGAGAGCTAGAGCAGCATAGAGCTCCCTGAGGGTGTTTGACCCCTGGGCAACAGGCCTGGCTGCCCTAATTTCAGGGTCTCGTGTTGGGGACTGGCCATCATTCCAGGCTAGCATTCCCAGCCTTTCAGAAGTGGTGGCCCCAGGGCTGGTATTGTCCACTCTGCAAACATTGTAGCATTTGGCACCCCCATTGTTGCAGACTGAGGACTTCCATGTCGGGCAGGGGTTAGGGTAACTGAAGTGTAATCACTTTGTCAAGATGATCATACTTCTGATCTTGTGACCCAAAAGAAGAGACTGGGCTCCTGGGCCATTGAGGAGAGATGAAGCTGAGGAAGATGGGCTGGGCAGGGAGGCCTTAGAAGAAAATGGGGGGGGGGTGTCTGTGAGAATTCACAAAGCATGGGGTGAAGGATTCTCTCGGCATTTAGAATCTGCTTTCTTTGTGCCATATCTTGGACCTCCAGCAAGCTAATACCTTCTTTTTCCTTCCCGCCTCCAGTAAAGAATGCAGCTGCAAATATGTATTTCAGAGCTTCACATCAAACCAGCAGCTTGCCGCACCAGACAACGCTGAGCCCTGCTCCTCACGCAGTAGCCAGAGGTCCTTGGATGAACTATCACTTGGGAGGCCACTGACGGACCACGGGCAGGTCAGAGTGCTTTCAAGCTAATTGGGTATTTAGATGTGCTAGAAACCAGAATAGACATTCCACAGAAAGTCTGTGTCCCTCTCTTTTAAACATCCCTCAGGTCCTCCGAGTCACGGCCTCTGAGCGCCAAATAAACAACTGGGAGCTACGGGCGCACAGACCCAGTCACACTGTCATGGAGCGGCTCTTCTTCCAGTAGAGACAGACAGACAGACAAATGCAGACACATCCAGTGCGCTCCAGGACGGTCAGGACTTTCATCTGTTTGTCTCTCCAGCCCTAGAACACCTGGGGCAGAATAAGCGCTCAAGAAATGAGTACGTTAATAGCCACGGAAAAGGCACCTCAGCTCTGAGCATGCGGAGACGGAGGGGGTCCGGAGCGGCACCGCCCGCGAGGCGGGGCAGCGGGGAGAGCCGGCCCATAACGCCTGTTCCTGCGCATGCGCCACACGCAGGAGCGGATCATTGGCTGGCGCAGCTACAGCCAGGGGTGGAGACCGGGAGGCCTAAGCTGCAGAAATTACTTCCCAGTTCTAGAGGCCGGAAGTGGCCGCGGTGCTTTGTCCTGGGGGTGTGAGGGAAGATCGGTCCCAGGCCCCTCTCCTTGGTGTGTACGTGGCCAGCTGCTCCCAGGTCTCCTCACACCCTCTGCCCTCCATGTGTGTCTGTGTCCAAGTTTCTCCTTCTTATAAGACAATCAGTCATGCCCCCTCGCCCCAGGATGACTTTACTGTAACTTGATTACCTTCGCGAAGATCCTGTCCCCAGATAAGGTCACGCTCTGAGCTACTGGGTGGGTTAGGACTTGAACATAAGAATTTCGGAGTGGACACAATTCAACGCCTACGTAAGCGCTTCGTAAACATTAGCTGTTAGTAAACTAAAAAAAAAAAAAACCCAAAAAACAAAAAGGGAAGAAGTAGGAACAACAAAACAAAACCATTAATAATAAAGTTAAATTTTTGTTTCATTAGCTCAGAATCTTCCAGTAGCTCCATGCAACCCAAGACAGGAAGGCCCAGTCCCTCGGCCCAGCGGCAAGGACTCCCTGCCTAGGCAGCTTGTCCCTGGCGTCCCCGCTCGGCTGCGCTCCCCTGGAAAGCCCTTTCTTCTCTTCCCCCCTTCCAGCTTCAGCCGCTGCCCGGAAGCCCGGCTACAGGCTCTGCTCTTTCCAGGGTACTTCCTAAGATGGTTCACTAGTCCGCATGCCAGCACACTCACAGGAACTCTGAAGAATAAAGGGACTGTTTTCAGAGGAGGGGGGAGGCTAAGCGAAACCAGGAAGGGACCCAGGGACCAAGCGGCAGCAGGAAGCCACACCATCCTGTGTTCTATAGGAGCTGCGGCTTTAGAGGAACCCGCCAAACCAGAATCGTAACAAGACAGGCAGGAAGCAGGGGGAATACATGGCAGGCCTCCTTTCCTTCTGCCCTCCCGTCTCCGGCCTGTGGCTCCACAGGCAAAGCCCACCTAGAGGCTGGGGGCAAGGGGCCAGTCGATGTGGTGGACAACCGTGTCTCCCAGGGCACCCAGCAGGGAAAAGAGAGTCTCTGTGCCCGAGTCTGGGGCAGACAGAGTAATCAGCACGCACCCCGCCCCTGTCACTCTTGCCCTCCTGGGATCCCACAGGGCATTTTTCATCTGGACCATTTATGTGACCTATAGCCAAACAGAGCCACCCTGGCTGGTGATCTCACTTTCCCAGGGTTTGGCTGTCGCTATGGCTAGAGGATAAGCCCCAAAACAGAGGGCATGTCAGAGGCTTCCTCTGCGTACACCCCCCTCGCCCCCGTAGCTCCCCTGCCTACCCCCCTCCGCACCCCGCGGGGTTGAGCACAAAGCTGGGCTTGTAGTACGTGCTTAGTAAATCAGAGCCGAACATGAGCTGGGTTGTAGAGATGAAGTGTGGGTGGGATCCACACAAATACATATTGAAAAATCACCGGCTCTGGAAGAACAATCGTCAGGCCCATTTCCTGCTACAGACGGAGCCAGGAGACGCTCGGGGCTTGGCAGCCTGACAGCTGAGGAGCAGCCGGGGAATTCAGCAGGAGACAGAGAAAATGAGCCCTGCGGGTCTGGCCCAGCCCCATCAAAAGCAGACTCAGGGCAAAGTCTCTCTTCCCAGATTCAGGGGCCAAGGTGGGGTGGGTGCTGGCTCTGTGTGCTCAGGTCTGCTGCGAGCCAGAGTGTGGGGGAATTAGGGAGGAGGCAGCAGCATTTTGGAATGGCCGATGGCTGAGCCTGAGGCCAGGCAGAGCTTGAAGGCACAGAAACTGTCAGCTGAACGGAGAACAGAGACGTGTCAACTATAGCACCTGCCATACCCCTGCCCCGACTCTGGTTGAAATGGTCTGCCCTTGACCTAGGCTGGGTTGGGGCATGGGGTAGCAGTGGGCACCTGCCTCGATGACCACCCGTCTATAGGCTAGTCATTGACATATCTGATAGACCCTGTGGTCCTCGCCTCAAAATCCTCTCTACCCCAGAGGACCTGGTCATTTCATTTCCCTTTCCAAGGAATGCACATGTGACTCTCTTCCAGCCAATGAAATTTATAGGAAAGTCTGCTGGGGGACTTCTAGGAAAAAGAAAATGACAGAGACAATCTCCCCTATTCCCTGCACGCTATGTCTCAACGTGATGCTGCCGCCATCTTGCTACCGCCAGAGGTTAAACCAACACTGAAGCTTCTAGCACAGAGGTGGCAAGAACTTCAGTCTCTGAGGAGATAACTGAGCTCCTAAAACAGCCAGTCTTCATACTCGCAATTGCAGTTCTCAGTTGTGTGAGGTGGTAAATGCCATTATTTAAGTCTGCTTCCCTGGGGTTTCCATTACTCTATTCGATATGACCTGACAACAGCTAAGCTGGGTAGACAGTCCCCCTCCAGGATGTGAGCAGGACAGGTAGCCCACCAGTGGTTCCAGAGAGAACTTTAACTGGTACACAAACTTTTATTTTGATAGTTATGTGTTTATCATCTATTCATTTAAACCTGTAAGTAGCATATCAAACCTAGGACACCATGTTTCTTTTAAAAATAAATTTTCTTGGGGCACCTGAGTGGCTCTCTTGATTTCAGCTCAGGTCATAATCTCAGGGGTATGAGATCAAGCCCCTGTGGGGCCCAATGCTGGGCGTGGGGCCTGCTTAAGATTCTCTCTCCCCCTCTGCCCCGCACCCCACCCCCACCCTCTACTTTCCCACCTCACGCGCACACATTCTCGCTCTAAAAATAATAAAATTAATTTGCTTGTACAAAATGTGAATTATTTTAAAGAAGAACATTCAGTAAAGTACAAACAGTACAAAGTGAAACATGGTATATGGAATGTGACTCTGAAATGTGGGTAAAGTAGATCAGAGGCTACTGAGGAATTAGCCAGTAAAGACTGAGAGAGGGGAGCAGAAACACCGAGAGGGGGAGACATTCAATTCAACAGCTGAGAGCTAAGTACCTTCACATGCCAAGCCTGGGTCGGGGCTGGGATGCAGCAAAGAACGAGACTGTCATTTGCCCTCTGCCTGTAGGCCAGCGTGGAGGCAGACATCGACTAGCTAACTTCACGACATGCCAGCTAGTTCCTGCACCAGGAAATTCCATAAGAGACACAAAGGGGCATTAGGAGTGTGCATAACAGAAACACCCGACTTCACCTGGAGGAATAGGCCAGAGAGAGAGATGGAGAGAGGAAAAACTCCTTGGAGTTGCCGCTCACATCGGCCTACCTCAGCTCAGGGCTGTGAGCATCCTTAAAATCAGCTTTTGCTTAGGAAGCCGTTATGGGCTGACCTGCATCCCCGCAAAAATTCATACATGGACGTCCTAAGCCCCAGTACTTCAGAATGTGACTGTATTTGGAGGGAAGATGTTTAAGAGATATTTAATTAAAATGTGGTCATTAGCACAGGTCCTAATCCAATATGACTGGTGTCCTAATAAGGAGGAGAAATTCGGGCCCAGAAAAACTCACAGAGAGAAGGCATGTGAAGACAGCCCCCGACAAGCCAAGGAGAGAGGCCGGGAACACATCCTTCCCTCAGGGAGCTCAGAAGGAAGCTCTCCCGCTGACGCCTTGACTTTGGACTTCCAGACTCCAAATCTGTGAGACGATGACGTTCTGCCGCTTAAGCCCCCTCGTCTGTGGTACTTGGTTACGGCAGCGCTCAGAAACTAATACAGAGGCCTAAGTGGGTTTTTGTCCTTCACAGTTAAGACAGCCCAAGTGATCCTGAGAGCACATCGACCTAAGTTTGGGAAGGGAAGATCCTGGCCAGGGAGGACTTTCCAGGGCAGCCCCCTTTGTGTCTGGTAGGCCTTGGGGTCTTCCTCCATCCCCCTTCTCCCCCAAGGGGGAGATTTGGAGTAGACACCCATCTTCCCTCCTGGATGGGGAGGGAGCTGGTAAGGAGAAGCCCCACTCCTGCCAGGTTATGGGCTCCATGGCCATAACCTTGGATCACTTGTAACAGTCCTGCAGGGACAACGGGGTTTACTGCCAGGAAGAGAAACCCCAGGAAGCCAACCTTTCTGCTTCTCGGGGTAGTGGGGTGGAGTGAGATTCTCCAGCCATGACTCATGCAAGGTTTCATGGGGAAGGGAAGTTAAGAGAGTCATAATGACCATACTGAAAAGCAGTTAAGCCCATTTTCATGGCAGCATTACACAGAATTAAAAACTGGACGATCTGATCCTACTTTGCGACCACAGCTGCCATGAACTAATGCACAAGCAACCTGGACGGGGTGAGCTTCGCGCTGGGACTGGGGCTGGGCACCCGGGCCTGTATCCAGGGGAGGGGGCTTTTGAGCTTCAGCAGAAAATACCCTCACCCTTCCAGTCCCTTCCCATTCCTCAGACTCCTCGCAATCACATAGGTGTCTACCCTTTGGGAGGGGACGCCACGAGAGCTGGCCTATGCCAGAGGGAAAAGGGCCAGCGCCTTGGCAGGCCAGACTTCAGAGACTCACTGTTGTCCTGGTAAGAAGAATGCACCCCCCGCCCCCGGGGGGCTGCGAGGAAGGTGAAGAATTTGTAGCCATGCCTGCCTAGAGCTGACTAGATTTTCCTGTCCCAGAGTTTTTTGAGCAACACCTCCAACAGCAGTGAGACTTGGACAGACAGCACTGAGGAAATCCTGGAGAAGTGGGGGGCCCAGCAGGGAGAAAAACGAGCTCTTTCACAGAGGACAGGAGATTGACAGGTGCTAAGTGGGGGGTGCGGGGCTGAGCCAGAGCTGTGCCCCACACCAAGACTCAGAAACCAGCTCTGGAAACTGGGCAGTCAGTACTTTCAGACCAGCTGGTTGGCTTCAGTGTTTCCATCTGTCTGCCAGCATTTATTGAGTGCCGAGTGTTTACAAAGTGCAATACTAACAGCAGAGGCAAACTTTAATATTAAACAGGAGATCACACTTTGATGTCCCCGTCTTTGAACTTAGCCTGGATGAGCAAAGGCATTCTACTCATTCTTGTAATGGAGTAAACAAGAGGCAGGAACGATCATGGAAAAAGGAACTATTCATCTGACTGCTTTCGCTGTCCTGGAGCTCATCCAAGCCCTATTTGCTTTGTGCTAACCTGGCTTCCAAAGTCAACCAACCAGCATTTGCTTCGTGCCCTGCTGAGGGCCATACAAGGATTTTTTCTACCTAACTGAAGGACACACGTGCCTGTGAGTAACCAGTAACGGCACAGGCGTTGTGGGGGAGGGCCCCAGACTTTTGAGAGCAAGGAGAAGCTTCTCACCCACTGCCTCATGCCACCCTCGGAGGTCGCCATCTTGTCCCTAAGTTATGGCAGCAGGAGGAAATGTCCTTAGAAACAAGAACAATGAAAGAGACCATATTTTCCCAGCACCCCCCAAAACCGCACCCCTGTCCCAGACAAATGCCAAAGGAGCCCTTTCCCCTCCCACCCTAAGAAGTTACTGCTAATAATTGCCAGCACCATTTGTTGAGACTCTGTGTGTCTGGCACTGTACAGTGACTCTGGTTTCCACAGTCTGCACTGCAACGGCTATCTCCCCATTTTTCAGATGTGAAAGTACAATGAAAAGATCAAATCATGGCCCAAGGCACACAGCAGGATTTAATGCAGAATCTGATGACAAAGGTTTCCTCCCAGCCCGCCTTGAAGTTGCTCAATGTTTCCATAATCAGTGATTACAACCAATTCAATTTCAAGAATAATAAATTTGGAGTGTGTCTGAAAGGGAGTCCACAGCTGTAAATAAATACTCATGGCTGTTTCTCTTGAGCAAGCTCCAGTAAATCGTGAGGAGTCACAGTTCTACCTGGAATCCATTTTTCATCCGGGACACAAGTCAGCAGCACGTGGGGCTTTCCCTGGGCATCACAATGCAAGAAGAGTGAGGCCGTCAGCACTGCTTCCTGGAATCCTGCTGTGCAGTGGCAATTTATTCTAGAAACCACGCTGCAGAGCAGGACCAAAAATAGAAATGCAGGTTTTGCATATTTCATTCCTTAATGCTAGCACTTTGACCTTGTCCATAGTGGACTGGAATGGCTGCTGCGATTAATCAAACTTTATTGACACTTGATGTGTCCCAAGTTGGCCTGAAATGCCAGGTGCCTCGAAGGTGACAGTTACCTTCACAGCAGCATTTACGTCACAGTCTAATATTTTAAGCACATTAACCTTCCTGGATGCAGTGAAGGTTTGTAAACTTCAGTGGGCATTTAGAACTAAAGTGTTCTCCAAGGCCTGGGCCATGGTCAAGCATGGGGGTTTCAACGATGTTTTTAACTGGGAAGGATGACTAAGGAGATCTGATATGGCCTTCGTTAACAACAGGTCCATTTAGGTCAATTGCTGACCCGGACGGTCTGGGCAGTCCCTCCTAGCAACCAAGGCTGGGTTCCCATAACAGTCACGAACGGGAGGCTGATGAAGCCTGGCTACCGAGGCACGGACAGACCCGATGGTGGGAATGGAAAGCACACTAAGACCCCATCTCTCTGTCCGTCCCCACTCGGCCCCTGCAGGTGTCTGACTTCCCACTTTCAGGTATCCATCCCGTCTAGTTAGTACAGTGCTTCCCAAATGACCATTGCAGTCAGCGGCAGAATAAAGGCGGCTGATTTTTCATACATCAGTTACGCTCCATGGAAAGGACTCCCTTTCCCACTATTTGTCGCTGTTAAAGTAGGCTTTCTTTTAGGAAGGATGATGATGCTAGGTAGGAATTTGATTGCTTTTTTAAGGTTCTCACTTAGCAAAATAAGAAGTAAGCCCTTTGCCAGGGGCTGCCAAAATGTTTGCAAATTTCACTGCTCTTAGGAGCCTCTGCGTTAGAACATTCTCAGCCAGCTTGCCGTGCGGGTGCAGGTAGTGCGTGAAGTCCAGACGGCTCCCGTGACAATGAGCTCGTGAGCTCCTTTTCCTCCAACAGGTGGAAGCCTGACTTCCTGAGTTCAGTGGGCGCAGGGAGGGCTGGCCCTGGGAGGCAGGGAACCAGACGGCACGCTGAGAGGGGAGGCAGGCAAACCTATTGCATTTACTTTGTGATTTTGCCGAGGCTCTAGCTGCCTCTCCACCAAAAGAGATGAAAATGAATCCCCTGAAGAAAGAGAAGGGGAACTGGGCAGCTTACAGTGTGGAAGGGAAGTGTTATTATGGATGATTTGCCGGCCTTCAAAACAGACGGGCTCTTATCGGGGCACCTCTCATCAGTGTCTCTAGCTGTCCAAAGCCCTAAAAACGAGGACATTGCCTCAAAACGAAGCAAGAACAAGTCTACGTAGTACTTGCTGTTCCTCTAGCCTGGAAAGCTCTTCCTCAACCTCCTCCAGCTTCCGAGGCCCAAATTAAACTTCTTCCTGAGACCAGTCCCAGCTTCCCGAGATGGCCCAAGCGCCCCCTTTCTCTGGGCCTCCAACACTCTCCATTCATACTTCTTCTGCTACAGTACTGCTCATTTTTACAAAGGCCATTTGCTTCTGACTAGGGAAACAAAGTTAAAACGTTGGAACTTCAATAATAACTTAGGCAAGGCTCGCTACATGCCTGGCCCTCCTCTCAGCAGTGCACAGACGTCAACGCATCGATCCTCTCAGTAACCCAGCGGCTCCGCAAAGCCGGCATCAGTCTCCTGCCTGGTCTTCCTGCCTCTGGCCTGACCCAGTGCTGGCCGCAGTCGGTGCCTACTGCAAGGAGTGGGAGTTACAAGACGGTTGGATTGCCTATATCAGGTGTTGCCAAACCGAGGAATATGGGGCTGGTCTAGATAATGTTTGAGAGTTTTCTCCAGCTGCTCGATTGTGGGAACATTAATGAACTTGCACACTCCACAGTCCTATTGAGTTGTTTGTATAAACGTATCAGTACACTCATAATTTACCAATTGATTGATCATTGACTGATAGCTACGGGTGGGTACATAATTCTATCACCACCTTGGATCTTCTGAAGTTATAGGAGTGTCTACAAAATTAGTTACGTGTGTGTGAGTCCCAAAAGGATTAGCAAATTAATATATTATGCCTGTGTCAACACTTCTATTTTTAAACTAAACTATTTACTTACTTAACTAACTTTTGGCTTTACTGACAGCTGTTAGTACAGCAAACTGGTGTTTAATGAAGCAAGAAAAATAATAAACCATGTTGATGTTATTTCCCAAGTAAGTGCTTTTTAAAAACATCTCTTTGCTGGGAAGGCAAAACGGAGCTGGAGAAGATCCAAAGAAATGCAATAATATGGTCAAGAAAATGGAATAATTTCTATGTAGCCAAAAAAAAAAAAAAGTTATTTTTCCTGGAAAGATGAAGGATGAAAGAAAATGTGATAAGAAGCTATAAAATTGTGAAAGTTACACAAAGAAGATAAACATGGAGAGTTATTTCCAAATTCCAAAATAACAGAATCATTTTTTCCTTTCTACCTTAGAGATCAACATAAATATAGGTGCCTAAAAAGAAGTGTTAACTGCTTACACATTGAGAAGGAAGATAAAAAGCAGCACTAACTTTTTACACAGTGACAACTAGTAAAAGATATTTGGCTTAGAGGTGGATGGATGAAGGCATTGTAGTAAATTATGAAAACAGTATGTGGGAGGAGGGACGTATTTCCTAAGTTGATGAGGCAGACACTGTGGCCAGTAACCATGCCCTCTACCTGTCGTTCCTCTAACCAAATGTTATACTGGACAGACCATGAATCAATGTACTGATATTTGAACTTACACTTCTCCCTTTCCTATTGTGTTTATGTATCAGATGATGACTTTTATTTTTGCTAGGGCATATATAAAAATTTTCCCCTGCTGACCAGTTTCATTGCATTACTATTCTATAAAAACAATCATCTTCTAATAAAAGGTCTTATTTTAGTGACAAATGATAGTCCTTCTTAACAGAACTAC
Source organism: Ursus maritimus (assembly GCF_017311325.1). Classification (NCBI taxonomy): domain Eukaryota; kingdom Metazoa; phylum Chordata; class Mammalia; order Carnivora; family Ursidae; genus Ursus; species Ursus maritimus. Next base: position 37,178,177 of record NW_024425008.1, read on the forward strand.
CAGCAGGATGCCAATTAATGCAGAGGCTCGTTGGCTGGTCTTATAGAACATTAGTCCAAGCTTTGTCTTGGCCACACACATCTCTACCCTTCTTCCTCATGATTCCAAATCGCTGAACTGCCATGTGTTCCAGATGCAACAGCCATGCAAATGATCCCTCTGCTCATAAACTCACCTTGGGCTGTGGACATTGAATCGTGGCACCCAAGCCATGAAGGTGCCCACAGGGACATTTTCTAACACATAAAAGAGGACCATGAAAAGGGCTGGGACCCCTTTTTGGGTTCTGGCTCAGCGAGCTGTTGCCATTCCTCTGGCTTCTCCCAACACAGCCTTCTCTTAGTGGATAATCACATCTCACCCTTTAGAACATGTGATTGATATTAATGTTGCAGCCTTGCCTAGCAGGGCGGCCAGCTTTCCCATGGCTGCTGGATGAGAGTGGCGTATGTCCACAGAGCACAGACTGTGCCAGCATCTTCAGGTCCAAATAAAATCTTGGAGATCTTTGCCTTAAATGGTAATTACTCTGGCAAAGATCCTTTATACCTTGCTCTAAATATTATCCTTCCAAAGCAGAAAATGACTCTGTGGAAAGTCTTTTGTGTTGAAAGAGAAGGAGAGGAAGACGGGAAGGAGAGGAAGAAGAGGAGGAAGAAGAAGAGGGAGAAGAGGAAGAAGAAGAAGAGGAAAAAGAAGAAGAGGAGGAAAAAGAAGAAGAGGAGGAGGAGGAAGAAGAAAAGGAGGAGGAAGAAGAAGAGGAGGAGGAAGAAGAAGAGGAGGAGGAAGAGGAGGAGGAAGAAAAAGAGGAGGAGGAAGAAGAGGAAGAGGAGGAAGAAGAGGAAGAGGAGGAAGAGGAGGAAGAAGCAGCAGCAGACACAGCAGCAGCTTTAGTAAAGGCATAGGAGCTTTGGAGATAGAAAATGTATATTTTTACAGGCCATTGTGAAACCGACTTGTGCAGCCAATAACTATTTCACATACCCATTTGCCTCCTTCAGAGAACTTCCAGGATTCAGGATCCCAAACCAAATACAGTCGTATGTGTTCCCAAATTATTTTTCCTCAGAGTTAAAGAGAAACTCCCATAAAGCCCTACTTTTCCAGGATGCAGCACCCTCTCCATGCCAAAGGAAAAAAACACATTTAAAACGGTGTTTCTCAATATTAGGAACATTATGGATATGAAATCTTAGTCCAAATCCCGATGGTCATATAAAACATGTCACAGAATAGTGTTTGGGGGCATGGAGGAGTGTTACAAAATAAATATTTCCCCATCAGAGCACACTGGGAAATGTTTGCTGACACCTACACTCAAACCCGGCAGGTTCCCTCGGAAGAGTTTGGCAAAGAACAGGCCCCTCCTTAATGAGGTGCTGGAATTGGTTAAAAAATTTAATATTAATTTACAAAAATGGTGCATCTTAAAAATCAGAACTGAGGTCCGCCTGGGGGTGTCTGTGTGGGCTGTGTGGCTCTGGGCTTTCAATCTGTGAAATGTCTTGGGTCAACCAAGGATCATCGCCTTGTGTTGGGTCGCATCATTCCTTCTGTTTCTAGAGCAGTCTGTGGAAAACATCAAGATTTTTTTTTTCTTTCTTGGAATTTTTGTCTTTATTTCCCCTCCTGGAAAATTCTTTCTGAAACAGTTGATGGTTTGTTTCAGAGGATTCCAAGAGATTCCTATTTGCAAGGGCCTTGGGAGCACAAATCAATAGGTGTGGTAATTGCTGGTTCCTCTTGGAGAACGTTTCCCTCTACACACCCTCTCGGTAGTCTGCACTGCCTGGTCCTGCCCAGATGCTTCAGGGAGCCTCATCTGCCCTGCCTCTGGCTCGCCTCTGTGGCCAGCTTGAAGAGGGAGGACCACAAGGGTGGTCGAGGGCTCTCCCTCCCCCTGCCCCCCTCCACCAGGAGGTTGAGCATTCTGATTTTCAACCACTCAGGTGCTCTCAGTTCCAGATTCAGTAACTTCCCCTCCAGCTTCCATGTCCTTAACAGAATCCCTTTCCCTCCTTACACACATTCATATACTCACTCAAATCACACAAAAACTCTGTCTAGTTCCATGGTCTTAATTTGTAAGTGGAGTGATGGTTGCAAATTAGTTATTATACTGGCCCTTCCAAGGCAAACCGCATGAATTTTAATCCCTTAAGATTCTGTATTTCTCTTACCTCCAATGCTGGAATTTCAAGGCACCAGAGCAAACGGGCAAAGTTTCAAGGCAGGCTGGCCTTTGAGCATTCTTCCAATCACAACACCTGCTTTGGCTGCTATGTTCAGATCACGGGGGTGGGAGTTGTGACACTATCTGGGACCCAAATTAGTCTACATATTTTAACACCATTTCAATCAGAAAAGATTTTTTTTTTTTTTTTGGAGAGTTTGGGAGATGAGAAACTTGACAAAACAATTCTAACATGTATTTAAGAGAATAAGTACAGGAGAATAGCCAAGAAAGATTTTTCAAAGGAAAAGGAGAGGGTACATGCTTGATTAGATATGAAAACATGAGTTCCGCTTCTGTCCAGTGTGTCAAATGCTGAAAATAGTGCCTTTCCCATCCTCACAAGCACAGAAAGTCAGATAAACTACAAAACCATAAATTTCCTTAAACCCATCAGAAAGCTATGCTCATATAGAATCAAAATGCCTGAAATCTATGGAATGACAGCCCCTCCAAGAAGAGATGGGACATATGCAAGGGCTTTCTTGTGGTTGTGAATATGAACCAGGTGCCATATGAAGAAGAAAGAAGAAAGAAGAAGAAAGAAGAAAGAGGAAGAGGAAGAAGAAGAAGAAGAATTTAGCTAAAAATTGTAATAAATTGTTAAAGGCTAAAAGTGGGCTAGCATGAGAGTATAGCACCCCTGGGAGTTGGAAATACAAGTGGAATTTACACCCACCTGCAAGCTTTCATCAGAGGCCTCCACCCATTGCTTGAGAAAGGATTAAAAGTAGGGCAAGAGACCAAAGACACCCCCCTTTGTGGTGCAGGGCTGCGGAAGGGAAGCAGCATTGCTGCGGGAAAGGCATGGATTTATACCTAGACCCTTTCCCCCTTAAGCCACTGGGGAAAGGCAGTAAACGCTGCTGCACTGGGCCACAGATGAAGACCCATTTTTGCTGGGAGAGGCTAAGAGACCCAAGGAAAAAAAAAATCCTCTATTCCTAGAAAAGGGGCAGGAAACAGTCGTGGGCCCAAGATCCTATAAGAAGTCTCTCATCAGTGGGAAAGGGACAGGACACATTCTCCTGCATAAGACAGAAGACATAGCTCAATTGCCACAGGGAGAAAGGGCAGAATTTCTGAGTAAGCCCCACTCTGGAGACTCAGATACACAGGGCCAGGCTGGGGCTGCACCAGGATGAAACCCACCCGCACTTCCCAGCACCCAGTAACAAGTAACAGCAGTCCACCCCACAGGCTGGGGGCAAGAGCTTGGAGAAAGAACCTTTCTGAGGCAGAGATACAAAGTGAAGGCTGAAATCTGAAGCTGAAGAAAGAACACAGAGAAAACCCTCTGATACCCCAGTCATGATCATAAACATAAGGTAATGCTGAAAGAATTTAAATCTGGTCATAAACTGAATATAATCATAGCAAAAAACAAAACAAACAAAAAACAACAACAAAACACAAAACAAAACCCAAGCCCAGCTCAAATCCTGCTATATTCACTCAATCTAACAGAACAAGGTAAATGCCTATTTCTCCAGCACAAATACTATTTACCTTAGCTTTCTGATCTACGCACAATCTTGCCTCAATAAAAATTAGAAGAAACATAAAAAAGCAAGGGGGGAAAAAACCCCAGTCAAGAGACAAAGTAACACAACCAGACTCAGAGACGATCCAAATAGAATTATCAAACAGGGAATTTAAAATAATATATTAATATATTAGAAGCCTAGTGGAAATGATGAATATGTATGAACACATCAAAATTTTTATCAAAGAGATGAAAACCAAAAGAAAGAATCAAGTAGAAATGTCAGAAGTAAAAAAACATAGTAAAGAGGAGGAATGCCTTTGATAGGCTCAAAAATAAATTAGACACAGCTGAGGAGAGAAACAGTAAACTTGAAGGTAGGTTAATAGAAATAACCAAACTGAAACACAAAGAGGGGGGAAAAAAAAAGCCCAGAGAATCCAAGAGCTGTGAAACAGTATCAAACACTCTAACTGGAATTCTAAAAAGAGAAGAAAAAAAAAAAGGAAGGAAAGAAGGAAGGGAGGGAGGAAGGGGAGGAAAAAAGAAAGAGCAAAAGAGAGAAAGAATAAGAGAAAAGAAAGAAAAAATGAGACAGAAATATTTGAAAAGGTAGTGGTCACAGTTTTCCAAAACTAAAGACATCATGCTGAGAACTCCAGGCAGGATAAATACAAATGAATAAAGACGCCAACACACCAAGATGCATTATATTCAAACTGCTGGAACTGGATTACACATACAAACGTCTGAAAACTTCGACAATAAAGAAACCTAAAGAAAGATCCAGATGGTTTCATTGGAAAATTCTATCAAACATTTAGAAAAGAAATTAGCACCTATTATATGCAATATAGTCTAGAAAATAGAAGAGAGGGTAACACATCTCATTTTATGAGGCTAGCATTATCCTGACATCAAAAGCAAAGATAGTTTAAAAAACTATTAACGTCCCACATGAACATTGGTGCAGAAATCCTTCAAACAATTAGAGATATATAGAAAGAATACAGGGAATAAACACCAAGTAAACGATAGACGGATAAAATTGCTCATGTCAATATTGGAAAAGTGGAAATTTGGGTGGAAAAATAAAGAATAATACATCATAAACAAATGGAGTTTATCCTGAGAAAGTAAAACTAGTTCAATAGTAAAAATTGTCTTCTGCCATATGAACAGCATTGTTAAACACAAATACATCGTTACTATTTTTACTCTTGTCGTTTGTCTTTTTAGAACAATTGAAAAATTTGTAATGTATTTTACCTTCAATTGTTCAATTCTCAGTGCTCTTCGTATCTTTGTTTCCATACATGTTTCTGCTTGAAGAACTTCAACATTTCTTGTAGACTGCATCTGTGGGCAGTAAAGTTTTAGTTTTCTTTTTCCGAATTCTTGCCCCCCAATTGGTTAGGGTGGAGGATTTTGGTTTTTGTTTTTCTGTTTCCTTCCCTCGGTTTTATCAAAGTGCTGTAAGGAAAACGAGATTTTGTCCCATCTCCTGCAGATGAAGGCTTTTGTTCCAGAAGGGGCAAGGAGGGCTGGGAAGATAAGGTTTCAGGTCCCTCCGCAGTGACTGTTTTTCCCTTCCCCAGACCTGCCCCACAGAGGGATTCTTTCTCAGGACTCGGGCCAGTCTTCTGTGAGTGCCTGATGGGCTTCATGGAGAAAAGCCTGCAAACAGACTTAAACTGTTACGTCCCCACGGGCTCACACTCCCTCACCAGCCCACACTCATTCTCCACTAATTCTTCACCTACTCCAGGTGGCTCCTGTTGGCCAGATCTGCACCCGGGGAGGCAAGGGCTCGTGGCCTTCACTTCTCCACACGCCCCCACGGATTCTTAGATTCCAGCCTAGTTGCTTGCCCTGTAACCTCAGCTCTTGGATGGGTCCAAAAAAACGAGTAAACTTGTAGTTTGTCTGGAGTTTCTTTGTCTGCTTTAGCAAGAGTGGAGGTGACGTTCCTTCTAGATGTCTGCACCTTGAGCTTTTTATTAGCTTCTCACCTGGCTAGCCCACAGGGCCATTTCATTCCTCAATGTGCTTTTCACGCTCACAGGAATGCCTCAGAGACAGCCACACTAGCACGACGTGCTCCCGTTGGCCTGGAGGGAGCTTCCTTCCAGGAGCCAGGCCTCCCCTGTGCAGAGCCAGCGGTCCAGCCGAGGAGGAAGCCGAGGTCCGAAGTCCCGCGCTGGGAAGGGTCAGTAGGAAGTCCGGCTTGCAGAGAGGGCAATGAGGATGCAAGCCGCCCCCTGGGTCCCTTCAATTTCCAGGCTCTGTCTCAGTCTTCAGTGCCTGTTCGTGTCCTCCCGGCTGTCATCTGGGAGGCTGGGACTGGCCCCCATCCTAGCAGCTTCCCCACATGTAATGCCAAGAGCTCCCACTTTGCATCTGGGGGCTGGGGCCGGTGGACATTGTTTCAGCTGTGGCAGGTGAAGATAATGTGGTTGAGAAGCCACGTTCATTGGCAATAGAAAACGGGATCCAGAAGATACCATGTGTTCCCACTCCGCACTGCGTATCTTTTTAGGGGTCTGAGTTGCTCTGGCTTCTAGCTGGTTCGTTTGCCTTGACTCTCCAACAAAAAGGAGGAACAGGGCAAAGAGAGGCACACGCTCACCTGTTGTATATATGGGGTCTGTGTCAGTGTTGAAAAGGAACAGTTGATTTCTTTCTTTCCTTTTAGTGAAGAGCTCATAGGGGCAGCTGAGCAAGTACCGCACTCAGGGCTGCCCTTCAAGGTGAAAATCACCAGGCTCTTGCCTTCGAAGACTTCGGTGCTTTGTGCGTATCTATCGAAGAGACTGTTTACAGAAATGCCCTAGAGGAGCACTCTGTTTCTTCATAGGGTTTGAGACTCTCAGTTAATTCATACTTGCATCCCACATTCACCTCAAAATACCCCTAAAGGGGCAGATTCCGTTATCTAAGCTTCACAGATGGGAAAATCGAAGCTCACAGGGAGTGACTCACACAGTCACTCGGCTCCTAAGGAGGAGAGACGTCTTGGAGCACTGCTAGAGTGCCTGTGCGTTCACACGACGGCGGGAGTTTACGGGCGAGCCACTTTCTGCAACCTCCGTCCTCGCCCCTGTCCCTAAGCCGTCCTCTTGGAGTCTAGGCTTGTCTCTCAGACAGGAAACAAGAAACAGATGATGTGCTCAAAAGGAAAGTGTGGAAAAGAAACTTTACACGATGTAATAGGCAAGGTTTAAGGAAATCACTGAGGGCCAGTGAAGTACCCGCCCGGCCAGGGCACGAGTCCGCTAGGGCTGCCGTAACGAAATAGTACAGACTGGGTGGCTTCAACGCTAGAAATGTACTTGCTCGTAGTTCTGGAGGCCAGAAGTCCAAGATCAAGGTGTTGGCAGGTTTGGTTTCTTCTGAGGCCTCTCTCCTTGGCTTGCAGATGGGTGAACGTCTTTCCACTGTGTCCTCACATGGTCTTTCCTCCAGGCATGTGCATCCCTGGTGTCTCTTTGTCCAAGTTCCCTAATCTGATAAGGACGCCAGTCAGATTGGATGAGGGCCCATCTAAGGGCCCCATTTTAACTTAATCACCTTTTCTAAGGCCCTATCTCTGAGTCCAGTTATATTCTGAAGTTTTAGGGGTTAGGGCTTCAACATAGGAATTTGGGAGAGGGCACAATTTAGCCCATAACAGCTAGTAACAATGAAGGAGAGGTAGTTATCATTACCCTACGACTGAAGGGGCCAAGAGGAAGCCCCCGGCAAGAATGGCGACATGGAGAGGGCCACCTGATAGGAGTTGCACCTTTGGTAGAGAGGTGCAGCTAAGATGGCCTGGCAGAGAGGGGGTGTGGAGGGGTGATTACCCTGACATCACTTTCCTCTCCTTTCTGACTTCTCACGGGTGTCTTTCTTTGGCTGAACCCAATGGGAAGCCAGAGGCAAGCGAACCCACTGACACAGTCCACAGGGGTCCACCTCCCTGACTGAAAGCAGGGTGGGAAAGGGTCAAGGGGCAAGTATGAGATACTCAGCATGGCTTACAGACTGAACACTAAAGTCTGCCCTGAAGCAATGGTGATTTACAAGAGGCACGTCCAATTGCCTGGTTTTTCAATTATTCCTAGGCATGTTCAATAGTGAGAGAACACTGGGAAAACAACTATGTCTATAGGGTCATTCTGAGGAGACCTTTCCCCAGAAAACAGTCTTCGGAGATGTCTTCTCTAGGGTTGGGGCCAGGGGTGTACATTACTTAAGCAGAGAAGGGTCAGGGATGACGGGCATTCCCACCCTCAGAGCCCTTCCAGTCAGAGTCCAGGTGTGTTCATGGCTGCATCTGATCACGCCTCTAGGCCTTTACCTGTGCCACTCCCTCACCTGGAGTGCCCTTCACACTCCTTTTCACAGGCCGACTCTTACTTATTCTTCAAGAGGGGCATCCATTCCCAGAACCCTTTCTTGGACTCTTGGGGCCAGGATAGGTGCCCCTCAGTGAGCTGCCATGATAGCCAATGTTATCCCCATTGTAACGCTTGTTTGCTTGACTAAAACAGATGCTCACAGAATGAGAAAGCCCACTGGGGGGGGACCCATGGCAACAGGCCTTGGTCCAAAATCTAAATCAAGGCAGTTGGCAGGACTGAGGGACATACTCTGAACTTCCTGTAAGGTAAGGAGACTCTTATTGCAGATGTAATAGTTTTCTTGTTTTAGCCATGTGCCAGGGGTCAAGAGCAAGTGATGGTGGTGGTCACCCCAAGATCTCAACATTTTAATATGTTTTAGGCAGGACACTGCATATACGAGGGTGGAGTGGGTTGTCCATCTGTCTATCCATTTATCCATTCATCCATCCATCCATCCATCCATCCATCCATCCATCCATCCGTTGAAGCAGACCCAGGGGCCACTGTGCTAGGAGGTCAGCAGGTTCAGAAGAGCATAAGCGGTGGTCCCTGCGCCGCCATTACTGCCAGCCGAGAAACAGAGAGAGCGCATGCGCGCGTGGGGGATGACACAGCACTACCGCGTGCTCCTCTGCGGCGGCTCGCCGAGGCCCACGCTGCCTCGCGCGGGTTGTGCTAAGTGGTACAGCACTTCTCCACGGTTCTGTAGCCTGCCTCAGTGCTTCAGAACTGGCCTTGGGAATCCGTCCTCCATCCTGACTCTGACCGGCTCCGACCTTGGCCAGTTAATCTCTGTGAAGCGATCTCACCGTCTGTAGAACGGAAACAATAGTGCCTCTGGCATCGGATTGCTGTGAGAGTAAAATGAACAAGTAGCACAAATTAAATACTCAGCAATTGCCTTATTTTATTGACAAAAGTACTTAGGGATTCAGAGAAGAATCGCCATGGGCTGGGTGGTCAGGAAAGGCTTGGCAGGACATAGAAACTTGAATTGGGCCTGGGAAGGTGGGTTTGGAATGTCTAGGAATGGTGAACAAAAGGATGGGTCAAGCAATGACCCCAAGACACTGGCCAAACGAAAGTCATCCCCCAGCCTCTGGGCTCAGACCCTTGTCCAACTTACTTTGGTTTTTATTCCTCAGTCGAGGCTCCCACGTCAGGCAACCACCCCCTCACAGCCCCAGCTTCCAGGTCTGGCTAATTCCCCTTCTGCTCAAAACCTCCGTGATTTGCTACATGCCATGTGGCCCTCTAATTCCATCCCAAGGCTCCAGAGGTGCAGATCTGCAAACCAGCGTGATTCGCCACCAGTGCTGGCTTCCCGTTCAGCATATAAATCTACTGCCTGGGATTACCTCATGCCAGAAAACCGAAATCCAAGTCAGATGGTTAAAGCATTAATAGCAGTGAGTGTTGTAAAGACTCAACAATGCAAACCTTCCCAAAATGAACCATCCTGACCTCCCTTGCGCTGACAATGCGTGTGTGACATCATGTGTAAATGAGCCTTAAATTTGAACCAGGTGCCGAGAGCTGTCTGGCGTCTCCTGGCTGCTGTATTAACCACTAACATGCACAGGGGGATTCTGAGGCAGTAAAATGAAGTAAACCGATGGCAGTGACCAGCGCTGGGCCGCAGCAGCTGTGGCAGTGAATATTCAAATCACGCCCACCCTGTTGGGCCCAGGCCCCCAGGCCCTGTAAAGCTTATTTCCGGAGGGCTGGGGAGCCTGGGGAATTTGGCTGGCTTCACTCAGTGACAGAGCTCCTCCATGCAAAGCAATCCATTCTGACTCGATTCCCAGGCTTGATTCTGAGCTGTTTTGATTTGCATCCATAAGGTAGGACTCTTCAGAGTCCTGAAGCAGCAGCTGGTGACAAAGTTGGTCATGCAGGGACAGGCACCCTAAGAGACATTTTTGGAGGGCACAAGTTCCAAAGGAAGACGGCCAGCTCCAAATCCTCAGGTGCTATGGTTTCTGCTGGGCTGGAACCTGGAGATAGAAGCGGGCCTTTGTCTGTCTGGCATCACAGATTCCCTCAGCTGGGCCTCTCCCCATAGCAGGTTACATGACAACCAGGCTCTAGAGACCACTAAACAAAATTTGGAGGGATGGAATTAGGCGTATATGTGACCCACCGTTGTTAGTTGTAGCTCTGAGAGAGTGGGTGAAGCAGGGTAAAAGTGAGTTAGGAAGAAATTAAGCCTGGATACAATTAACGGTTTGGTTTTTTTTTTTTTTTTTTTTTTTAATGCTGTTTGTGGTGCCCAATCCCAGGTTATTAAGAGCATGACCATGTTACTAGCTTGCATTCCCATCATCACTAGAAATTGGAGGCCCATAGAAACTGGAGACACTGAGGATAGAAAGAAGGCTTATGAAATAATTGCTGTCTTGGTGGGGACTATTCTAGAAACTCTATACATGCTGGTGAAAAGAAGCTGGAGCCAAAAAGAGGTGAACACCCACACTCCACAGACCCTATAGGTCTTCAGCCCCAAAGAAATCCTGTGTTGTTGAGGGCAAGGTTTTAAACCACCAACACTCACCAAGTGCACTGCACTGTACTGTGAAGTGGGGGGTGGGGTGGGGGGGGGATGGGAGGCAGGTCCCGGACAGAGGATATAAAGGGACTGCTAGAGATAGTACCTTTCTTAAAGCTTATTACAGTGTGGTTAGATGTAAATATACAAGAATTTGTATACTTCATAATGTAAAGAAAGTAAATGTAGCAGCAAGATGTTAAGGATGGGTTTCCTGAATAATGGAGCAAATAGTTTCATGATGTCATAGTCTTACAAGTCCTTCCAGAAGAGGCAAGTATTGAGTTAGGTTTTGAGGAAGAGGAGGAACTTTTTTGAAAGAGAACACAGCATGAATGGCTTGTGCAAAAATGTGGAGGCAGAACCCTTGGAGAGTCCCTTAAGATGCCAGGGGTCTTCATAGGATCTGAGGGCATGAGGAATTTCCCACAACTCCAGAAAAAGTTCCTGGTGCTCCCTAGAGCTGAGACTTGGAACGAATTAAGTGTGGGTTTTTAGATGACCGGCCCTTGAAGGCTGAAAATGTTTTTTTTCAGAGCTTTTGGAAGATAATGATGGGGATAGTCAATGCAGAGAGGAAATTAAGATCACTTTTGGAACATGTCTTATTCAAAAGCCCTCAACCAAGACTCTACCTTTTGTTTGATTTTAAAGTCCAAACTCAGGGGTGCCTGGGTGGCTCAGTCAGTTAAGCGTCCAACTCTTGATTTTGGCTCTGGGGATCGTGAGATCAAGCCCCATATCTGACTCTGTGCTGTGCGTGGAGCCTGCTTAAGATCTTCTCTCTCCTCCTCCCCCATCCCCTCCCCTGCTGCTCACCTGGGTGTGTGCTCTTGCTCTAAAAAAAAAAAAAAAACTTCTCTGGCATAAAAAAAAAAAAAAAAAAAAAAAAGTCCAAATTCAGCCTCTCTTCCAGAATTCTCTACAACCAGGATCCTACCCTTCAGCTTTATTTCTCAGACTGTTCATTACATCTTTACTCCTGACAAAATTTTTGTCATTTCTGAAAGATACCTTTTACTTTTTTATGCATTTATTTTCTTTCCAAGTGGAAATGTATTCTTCCCATATCATCTCTACTTTGGTTGTCCTGCAGTTTTGCTCAGCTGTTACTTCCTCCGCAAAATCTTTCTCATTCACCTAGAAGGCCATGAGCCTCCATCCCCATGAACTTGTCCAGCAGAGCTTCTAATGATCCTATTACTCAACAAGCTGTGTCATTCCTTCAACAAGTGTACAATGACGTGTAGTGCGCACATGGCATGCACTATGGCCAAACCCTGTCCTCCTGGATATTACAATCCTAGTTGTTGTATACGGTTTGCCTCTATTGGGTTGTGAGCTCCAGGAGTGATTTACCAACTAAAGGATAATTACTATGTGTACTGAATGATGCCGTGTACCTACGTGACAAAATCATCCACTCACATATGAGGTTGGAAATGGAGATTAAGAATTTTCTCTCGTCAGAATAAAGTTCTAAGTTGCTAGAGTATGGTTCTCTGACTTACTGAAAGCAAGTTTCTTTTTGTTTTACTAGTGAAGTGAGAACATTGTGAAATGTTTAAGTAACTGAGTCTGGGAGTGATTAGACATCTTTTGGGGGATTTGATTGAGAAAAAAAATCCGGGAAAACCATTTTTACTTTGACATTAAAATGCATGAATGTAACTATTTATTTAGTCTGGTTAGCTAATAAGTTGAGAACTATTCTGGATGAGTGAAAGCAAAGAATTTATTTGAATGCAAATGAATGACAAATCTTTAGACAAAGACATGGGGAGTAGCCAAGTATTTTGCTTCCCTGTGAAATGTAAATATTATCATGGTATAATCATTACTGATTGACTCTCGCTATAACATATAAACCTATGAAGCTTTATAGTGGAAATGCTATTTTTCCTAAATGCTGAAAAGTCGGCCAAATTTTGTAAATTTGTAAACCACAAATTATTTAGATATTTTTCCTTTTCAAAGTTTAGGATCAGCAATTACTGGGGAGAAAGCCAACTAAAAAAAAAGAGGGGGGGTATATGGCAAGTTTTTAATAAATACAGGCCTATTGAATTTAAAGGATTGTATTACATTCTTATGCTGTACTATGACCTTCCTTTTTCATATTAAAGGATAGGGATGATAGGTGGCAAGTTTTTTCCTAATGCCCTCCATCAATTTGCAAAATAAAAAGTTGGCAATCTTAGGTCTAAGGATCCCAAAGAAATCCAAAATCTGGAAAACACTGAATCAGATCGCTGATGGTCTGAGCTATATTTGGATTTTTATTTTTTTTTTTATTTTTTTTTATTTTTATTTTTTTTTAAAGATTTTATTTATTTATTCGACAGAGATAGAGACAGCCAGCGAGAGAGGGAACACAAGCAGGGGGAGTGGGAGAGGAAGAAGCAGGCTCATAGTGGAGGAGCCTGACGTGGGGCTCGATCCCGTAACGCTGGGATCACGCCCTGAGCCGAAGGCAGACGCTTAACCGCTGTGCCACCCAGGCGCCCCCTATATTTGGATTTTTAAAAATTTTATTTGTAGAGAGTCACAGAACACAGAATTGGATTTCTAACACTGTTTTTATGGTGTCTGAGTTTCCGCAAAGTGATTGACAAACATCGGAAAACATTCCCGCTCTACCAAAAGCCCACATACCTTTCCTTTGCAGAGAATTTCCTCTGAAATACTTAACAAAAAAGAAACAATAATGCTGTGGCAATAGACCATGACTCAGAGGACAAAGAGTGGGCCCAATGCTGTCTGGCTGGTGTGACAGAACAGACTTAGACTCACGTGCAACGTTTCAATGAATAAAGCAGCTTTCTATACAGTTGGTGTTGACTACGTATCTATTATTAAGCAGAACATTTTTATTGGAAAAACTCCAACAGCCGGATATATTTAACCATTAGCAGGATAGTTATGCACACAAAAACTTGTTTACATTTTGGATGTGTGACCTTGGGCAAGTTATTTAACTTCCTAACTTCTCTAAACTTTAATTTCTCATCTATTAAATGGGGGAATATAACTGTACCTACCTCAGATGACACGTGATCATGCACTTTGGCCTTGTGCCTGGTCCATCCACACATGGACCTGCTCATGACTGGTATATTACTTTATGAGACTGATGACCTCCCGTTCATTTACAATATCAAACTCCCTCCGATATAAACAGAGAACTGAGTAAGAGAACCAGGGAACTACAAAACTGGTCTTCACTCTTTCCTCACGGGGGTGCCCTTCCCTAGGAACTCCACTCCTTTTGATTCCTACTTTTATCATCCAACTAGGTGTGGGGTCAAGGGGTTCTGATCTCAAACACAAAACGCCTTAGGTTGATACAAGACACTGGGAGACCAGTCTCTGAACTACCACCTTTGGTTCTAGAGAACCCGGGGAGAGGACTCTGAGGGGAAGTGTTAGAAGCACAGAGCTGCCCCAACCCTCAAGATGTACTTCTTTCAAGCTTGGTCTTTTGTCTTTAAGAGAGGCATTT
>NW_024425008.1:37192340-37340923 GCF_017311325.1 Ursus maritimus
CAAGGACAACTGAAGACTAATCACAAGTGATGCTAAGTCAATGAAATGACACTGGGCCGCTCCGATGGCACCTGAAGGGGCCTCGCTTTGAGAGCCAAGCCTAGCTGGTTCAATCACATCTTCACGGGGGCGGAGGATGGCCTCCCAGCCCTTCTGATGTCCCCGGCACTCTGGGAAGAAGCAGTGGCTTCCATCTTTTCGGGTCACCGCTGGCTCTGAAGTCACTTTTCTGAGGGTTCTGATCGCCTGGCTAGCACAGATGCTATTATTCTTGCTCTGCCCCATGTGGCTCCAGGGAAGGGCTTTACACACACAATCCGGCTCACACAAGGCATTCTTGTGTATTGCTTTTATTGGTTTCAGGAGACGGAGGCAGGCAAATTACAGCTGAATATTAGACGTTTCTGTTCGTAAAATGCCCTTCAGCCCCTTTCGCTCACAGGCTCCAGACTCCCACGGCTGGCTTAGCACCCGTTGCCTTTTTCCCTCGGCTTCTCAACCCCTAAATCCATGTTCTCTTTTACAAAGAGTGCTGTAGATATTTCTTCAACTTCCTCCTCTCCTGCCAACTCATTATCATAAGGTCTCACCTTTTTTAAAAAACTTGAGGTAAAATTCACATAACATAAAACTAACCATTCTACAGTTCATTAGCATTTAGTAAACTATTGGGACACCGTAGAGGCTGCATCCCCAGTGACTTAAGACAGGTTCCTAAACAAAAACATGAAAAATATTTCCTAGTACTAAGAGAAAAAAATTTTTTTTTAAGATTATATATTTTTAAGCAATCTCTACACCCAACATGGGGCTTAAACCTACAACCCTGAGATCAGGACTTACGCCTCCACCGACTGAGCCGGGCGCCCCCGAGAGAGACTGAGAATGCCAGCTGCTTCCCCTCCCTTAAACTCTGTTCCTCCACGGATAGAAGTCTTTGGTATTTGAGGAAAAAGATGCCGTCAAACAGCTGCTTATCCTTTTGGAGAAAGAGATATAATTTGTGGGGGGGAAATGGCTGTGAAACATTTAAAATAGATTTGTTCACAGAAGGTGGTATTTACAAAACTAATTTTCGGCTTTATTTACTATTCAGTGGAGTATTAACAACTTACTTGCACATCATTCAGCAAATATATATACATTTATGTATTTTTTATACATTACATATAAACTTAAGATTTGTTGGTCGTCATTTTGCTACATATATAAATATATATGTGGGTGGCGAAGCGACGACGAACCAATGTTAAATTTCCGTGATGGGTATATGGACATATTATTCCAACTCAGATGTAGATCTGAGATCGTTCATAGTAAAAAGCTGGGAAAAACTCACGGAGAAAAGCTTTTTATTTAGATAATTTATACTAAATGGTGTAAAATGTGTTATCCACATTCTTAGGATATGAACTTTTAGGCTATGAAGGGTGCTGGACACATGTCTGGTCTCAGCTGCGGTCCTTCCACTGACCATTCAAACTGAACAAACCCAGGAACAGATCCAAGGACTGGGTGAGCTGAGCAAGGATAATACGNNNNCCCGGAAGAGCGACAGCAACGATGGCAGCTCTCCTCAGGATATCAGACACACGTCACCTCCTCTCCTGGGAACAGCACACATGTAAAGGACACAACTTTCACATGGCGTTCATTAGAGCCATAAGAAAACTCCCTAAACACACAGTGAAGTAAGACTTAGCAAATATTTACTGAGCGAACTTATGGTATTAGGTGTTGTGTACAAGCGAATATGTGCAGGACGTGGTTTCTGTGTTGGGGTTAATTACAACTGAGTCAGGCACAGAGGGTACTTAAATGTGAGAAGCTAAATAACACCGCAAAATTTAAAGAGTAATTATTACATTGTTGGTGAAAATGTAAGTCAGTAAAACCTTTAATGGAGGGCGATTTAGTAATATCTATACAAATTAGAAATGTGCATACCCTTTGACTCAGAATTCCAGTTAAAAAAGGGTAGGAACGAAATACTATGCAGCTGTTAAACAGAGTAAAGCAGTTTTGTTTTTTTTTTAAAGTAGGCTCCACGTCCAGCACAGAGCCCAACACGGGGCTGGAACTCACAACCGTGAGATCAAGCAAGACTCGAGCTAAGATCAAGTCCGACGTGTAACTGATTGAGCCACGCAGGTGTCCGTAGGCAGCCTGATATGTACCGATACAGAATAACTCCAAAACAAAATGTGAAAGCAAACATAGACAAGTGGGACTACATCAAGCTTCTGTGCAAGAAAGGAAACAATCAAGAGAGTAAAATGTCAACCTACAAATGGGAGAAAACATTGCAAACCATATCTCTTATCTGATAAGGAGTTAATATCCAAAATATATAAGAACTCCAACAACTTAATAACAAAAAACCCCCAAATAACTCTATTTAAAAATGGCCAAAGGACTTGAATAGACATTTCTCCAAAGGCATACAAATGGCCACTGGGCATATGAAAAAATGCTCAATGTCACTGTTAAGAAAATGCAAATCAAAACCATAATGAGATATCACCTCACATCTGTTTGGATGGTTATTATTAACAAAAAAATCAGAAAACAACAAATGCTAGTGAGAATGTGGAGAAATTTACATTCCCACTGCTGGTGGGAATGTAAAATGGCGCAGCCACTACGGAAAACTGTATGGAGGTTCCTCAAAAAATTAAACATAGAATTTACCATATGATCCAACAATTTCACTTCTGTGTTTTTATCCAAAAGAACTGAATGACATACTCGTACCATCATGTCTATTACAGCATTCTCCACAATAGCCAAGAGGCGGAAACAATCTAAATGTCCACAGACAAATTAATGGATAAAGAAAATGTGGTATGTACGTACAATGGAGTATTATGTAGCCTTAAAAAAGGGAATCCTGCCATATGCTACAACATGGATGAAACTTGCAGACATTATGCTAAGTGAAACAGTCAGTCACAAAAGGACAAATACTGCATGATTCCACTAAAGCAGTCAAACTCCTATAAGCAGAAAGTAAAATGATGATTGCCAGGGCTGGGAGAAGGGGAAAATGAGGAGTTTTTGTTCAGTGGACATACAGTTTTAGTCATGCAAGGTAAAAAACTCTACAGGGGCGCCTGGGTGGCTCAGTCATTAAGCATCTGCCTTTGGCTCAGGGTGTGATCCTGGCGTTCTGGGATCGAGCCCCACATTAGGCTCCTCTACTGGGAGCCTGCTTCTTCCTCTCCCACTCCCCCTGCTTGTGTTCCCTCTCTCGCTGGCTGTCTCTCTCTCTGTTGAATGAATAAATAAAATCTTAAAAAAAAAAAAAAAGCTCTACAGATCTACTGTATGTATAACAATGTACATGTAATTAACAATACTACTATACTACTGTACACTTAAAGGTTTACTAAGAGGACAGAGCTCCTGCTCTGCTTTTTTACAATTGAAATTATATATCTATACATATCTTTAAATATCTCTATCACTAAGTAAAAAGAAGTCAAGGGGCGCCTGGGTGGCACAGCGGTTAGGCGTCTGCCTTCGGCTCAGGGCGTGATCCCAGCGTTACGGGATCGAGCCCCACATCAGGCTCCTCCGCTGTGAGCCTGCTTCTTCCTCTCCCACTCCCCTTGCTTGTGTTCCCTCTCTCTGGATGTCTCTAATAAATTAAAAAAAAAAAAAAAAAGAAGTCAAGATGCAGAGGACTGCATGTAGTATGCCAACATCTGCGTGTGTGTGTGTGTGTGTGTGTGTGTGTGTGTGTGTTCTATATAAATATATACTTAGCTGGGCTTAGAGTATGTTTTGCAAAGACTCAGAAAGCTGTAAGAGTGGTTGCTTCAAAAGAGAAAAACTGGATGCTTGGGGCAGATAATGAAGGAGGGAAATTTTGTACCATTTGAATTTGTACCAATTAAATTTAAATATTACCAATCAAAAATATAACACAAAGTAATTTATAAAAAAATAATAAATATAAGGTACTAAGCACACATACCAAAAGAATTATCTAGATAATAAAAGATTAGCTGGAATGGAGAATGAAGTATTTACAAGGTGGAATTTGAGCCGGGCCCTGAGGAAGGGCAGCGTTTAGGCAGGCAGAGGAGAGGAGTAAGGACAGGACAGGATGGGTGTGTAGGTAGTCGCAGTGGGGAGGGAAGGAGAGTGGGAGAGAGGAAGTAAACATGGAGAAGAAGGGTAACGAAAGGCAAATCAAGTGCCAGACAGTGAGATGGTTTCCGTGTACCATAGGATGTAGATAAGGGAGAAAAGAACGAAACAGTTTAGCAGATGACGCAGGGGATGGTGGGATTAATGTGGCGGGCAGTAGGGAGCCACTGCAGGCTCTTGCGCAGGGAAGTCATATTATGAAAGCAGGATTCCAAGGAGATCAAGGGACACTAAAAGACAGACAACTGTTAGAAGGCTGATGTAGCAATCCAGTGGGCGTCCACGACAATCATCGGGGAAGCTCTACAAATCTGTACCGATGCCTGAGCCTCAGCCGCCAGAGAGTCTCATTTAATTGGTTTGCGGTAGAGCCCTGAACACCGTCATTTTCGAAAGCTCCCCAAGTGATTCTGAAGAGCAGCACGGGTTGAGAAGAACTGTAATAATCCAGGCACAAAGGGATGAAGGCTAAGGTTCAGGTACTGGCAGGAGGTGGGGGGCAGGATAAAAGCAAATCTAGGAGACATTTCCAAGGAAGACCCGATGTGGTGACAGACTGGAGGTAAAGAGAGAGAAGACAGACAGTCTGTTAGATTTATGCATTCAGTCAATAAATATTCATCAAGTCACTCCCAAGTACCAGCGGCCACTCTAAGCTCTCAGGATTTAGGGATGAACAGGACAGCCAAGTCCCAGTTCTTAACAAACTTGCAGCCCAGCGGGCACAGACAGCGGGCGAGACCCCCAGGAGGGGCCCGGCAACAGGGCGGCAACAAAGCACCGCTGAGCACTGGGGCTGCTCGGTCATGTAAAGGGGTCAGGGACGACCTCTCTGGGCCAGTGACACTTGAGCTGCGGCTTGAATGAGGAGGAGCCGGGCTTGCAAAGGTCTTTGAAGAGAAAGTTCTAAGTAGGAAAAACGGTAAGCGGGTGGGAACAAGCTTGGTGTGTTCGAGGCACAGAACGGCTGGCTGGCTGCAGGAGAGTGAGAGCCAGATCCGAGGCCAGGTCAGAGAAGTCAGTCGGCATAGACCAAGCAGAGCCTTGTAGGCCATGACACAGATTTCATTTTCAGTGAGATGGGAGGCCCTGGGAGGAAATCATGCAGAGCAATGACATGATCTGCTTTACATTTTTTAGCAACTATTTTGGCCACAGTGTGAAAATGGACTGCAGGTGGCAGGAATGGAAGCAAGAAAAGTAGCTGGAAGGACGGATTAGAACATGGTGAGTTTAGGTAACGGTGTGGTATCCAAGCAGAAATACCCCAGGACAACTAGAAATGTGGGAAATAGGTGAGAATCCAGGTTGTACCTACTGACTTGGGAGACACTTCCAGAAGGACTGAAGAAATGCAGGTTAGATGACACTACAGGACGATAACTTTACCCAAAAAAGAGATTAATAACAACATGGAAGAAAAGTCGCTAGTGGTGGGCTGCAAGGCTCTAGTTCGTCTTGTCTCACTGAACATCTTTATCTGTGAATGGGATAAAGAAATGGCAGGATCATGAAGGATGTCAAAAAGCAGGGAATAATGATGCATTGGAATCAAAACTCAAAAAAGATCTCAACTGCTGAAAGGACGAGCTAAAGTTAACAAGACAGAGTTTAACATGTATCGATAGATAACAGGTGTGTGTGTATGTACATATGTAATACAGATTCCTTCATACTTAAAAAAATTAAAATCAAGAACAAGACCTAGTTCACTTAAAAGAGACCTGGAGCTTTTACTGACCACATACTTCACAAGTGTATGAAGTGTACTGCCAATGTGAAAAAGCTGAGGTAAAATCAGAGTATGGCGACATTATTATAAAACTACAAAAATTATGTTTCTGGGGAAGAATATACCAGTAGTGAAAATAAACTGCGCTGATCAGGAATATTTCTAGAATATTATTTTCTGATAGGACTACTGAGTAGGTGGCTGAAGCAGAGAAGGGAGAAGAGATATGTGATTTGAGGAACAAATAAAACCACATATATTCAATTCAGTGCTCGATTGAAGCGTACTCGAGCTTTCCCCAAATATCATGTAATCTAACTTGAAGAAACAAGGTGTATTTCCCCTGGTGGAGAGAAAACTTAGTCTTCAAACATGAAAGTCTTCAGAGAATTCAGAATTAAAGAGACTTGTCCAAAATTAGACAAAAAGAGGTAGAGCTGGGATTCGAACACAGGTAAGTATGACTCCAGAATCTTAAAGAAAAAGTCTATCTATATATGTAAATACAGGAAAATATAGATATTTCTTTCCTTTGAGTTAAGTGGCTTCACTTATCGAGTCCATCTGAAAAGTTTCAATGAGAAAATTCCAGGTTTTATCTGAGCTTTTTTCAGACAAAAAATTAGGTGTCTTATTTAACCTCACAACTTCAGGACAAGGTGCAACATCTAGTACATACTGTGCGCTCAGTACATATTTGCTCAGTGAATTAGCCAGTCCCTTTGCTTGCGTTGTGCACTGGTCCACTAATCGATATAAGGTAAACACACACAAAACAAGTGAGCACCATTTCTCTGCAAGTCTTTTTTCCTTTTACCATTCCACATAACCATGTCTTGTAGTCGTCTTTTTTTCCCCCTGGTAACTCAATTTCCCTCTCCGCCCCCTTCCTTTGTCCCACAGGCAAATAAACCTCTCACCCCCACCTGTCCACCTGGTCATCTGCCAAGATGAGTCTTCCTGCTTCCCATACTTGCTCACCTTGACTGACAGCTTCACAAACGAGGACAGTGGACTATGAGGACAGTAAAAACACAGATCAGATTGTTTAGGAAGGGTGAGAAAAGAGAATTCAGACTGCAACGAGGAAACTACATCCACAATATCTTTACCATCCTTCACCAAAATTTTGTTTCCCTATTTTTCCCTCTTCATTATGAGAAGACTATAGGAGGATAATGGTAGAAAAATGAATAAATTGTGTGTTTAAATTAAAAGAAAACAAACTTCTCAGTACTATAAAAGGTTCTGAGAAGTTCTAAGACCAAAAATTGTGACACCTAAAATCTAGGCAGAGTTACTGGCAGGAAACGAAGTCTTTTTTCAATAGGGCTAATTCTAACACAGCCACAGAGTACGGTTAACATGCCAAGAAAATAATCAGGTTAAAATTAATTGTTTTGAGTCCTTTTGTTTCTCACATCTATTCTCCATCTCTGTATACCGTACTGGCAATGTCAGCACTAGAGACTCCACACCCAGCTACCCACAGATTATCTGGTAACCTGATCCTGCAAATACACAGGATAGAATGGAGAAGAGAAAAATCTGTTTACCTTAAAAAGAGATCTTTCAAATGCAGTAACATCTCATACAATGCTCACCATTTCATTTGTGCTCACAGAACCTTACTCTTAGGCTCCGAAATGAATCGTTTCAGAGTCAGATGGCTATAGCACTTCCACAAATGGGGAGAATACACATTTCAAATACAAAATAGTATCGGTGCAAAGGTCACATGGAGAAAGAAATGAACCTTTCCCCAACTGATCTCTGTCCACTTCAGAGACCGCCCCCCAAAGGGGGGGGGGGAGAAAAAAGTTCTTAAAGGTGGATGCTTTCTATGTGGGCAAATATAGAACGTGAGATTTTGCAAAGGTAAAAAAGGTTTCTAGAAGCACATGAAGGCCAGTGATTAGACCATAACCCATCTAAAGGCATGTGTAAAGTTTACCTGAAAATGCATGGTATGCTTCTGCTTTTCCATTGGTGCCTTTACCAGGTACTAAACTTATATTTAAAAGGTGAAGAAACAGAGGAGCAAACAAAGCCAGAGAGTTTGGGCTGATCTGGTAACTTGCTACCCATCACATACCAGTTAGGAATTGCCACAGTAGAGAATCTATGGTACTTTCTAGACTGCAGCTGTCTACCTAGATTGTGCTGAATTTCAGATTCTGCTTCTAGATGGAAAGGGAAAAAAACACACACACAAAGATTTCCAGACCTTGGGTGTTTAAAGGGCCCTTCACACAGTAAATCAACCTACTCCTGTCTTGTTTTCTCCGCAGCCAGACTGAAATAATACAGCACCAGCAGAGGTGTGAATTACCCCCATTCATCTTAATGGAGTGTTAACTTCAAAGGCTTGTTTTAACCATTTAAATGCTAAGCTCATGAGTAAACATTCTGTTAAAAAAAGGTACAATTTAAACATTCGCCCTCAACATATGAAAGTAATTTATATTCTCAGCACTTCGTCTTTTAATTTAGCAAACAAGTCTCCAAGTGTTAGAAAAGTATATATTTTGTGCTTTACTTAGTTTTATTTTAAATAGTTCTTACCTAATAAATTATGAACATTAAGCCCACAATGCAAGGGCCTATATTTCCCAGGAAAAATGCAGCGCAGTACTTGAACAAGGTTTTTTGGTAATCCTGGTGAAGGGGACACTGCTCTTACCTGCCATTTTACTAGCTTCCTCCAAACTCCTGGGGAAGCTATGACTCCAAACAGGCCACTAGATAGATAAGGCAGAATAGTCAAGTGAAATAATAATTTAACAAAAAAACAAAAAACTCTTCCACAAATATTTTCACTTGATATCAACTAAGTTTTGTGCAGGGTGTTCAATAGGTTACTTGTCCCTTTGCCAAACCTCTCATGATCCTATCCCATGAGCAGGTGACAAGTGTATTAACTGATGCCCAGCTGTCATCACACTTAACATTTGCCCCAGGGGGCATCCTTGCATCTGTTGCAGATTTAGGGTTATTTTGGTATTACTGGAATTAGATTTATGTAAGCAGCTGAACACCTATTTGTATTTGGATCTATAATTTCATAAACAGAAAAAAAGGGTACAAGAATTAGCTTATCAGGGGCGCCTGGGTAGCGCCGTCGTTAAGCGTCTGCCTTCGGCTCAGGGCGTGATCCTGGCGTACCGGGATCGAGCCCCACATCAGGCTCCTCCGCTGGGAGCCTGCTTCTTCCTCTCCCACTCCCCCTGCTTGTGTTCCCTCTCTCGCTGGCTGTCTCTCTGTCACATAAATAAATAAAATCTTAAAAAAAAAACCAAAGAATTAGCTTATCAGACTGATGGGCTCTGGCTGACCTGAAGCCCCATGGGAAGCCATGCCTGGCTGCGCCCCTGGGACCAGGCTAAGTGCCCAGTTTCAGGAAGATATTAGTAGAAGAGTACAGCAGGGGCAGAACTGTGGGAAAACACTACAAAGAGTGCACGTGGGGCCAGTTCCCCCGTGAATGAAGGCTACAGAAAGATTCTAAACATATTAGCTGTGCAAGATGGAAGATGAAGAAATTCCACACCCCTGATTGAAAGCAAATTTATTTTACTGGTCCAAATGAAGGGATGGGGAAAAGTGGATAAATATCTGATCTATTAAAAGAGCCTGTTTTGGTCGGCACCTAATTTATACAAGGTCATTTAATCCTCTCAACACAACCCTGTATAATTGGTTTTAACTCCATTTAATACGTATGTGAAAGTGGAGGCTTAGAGAGGTTAAGTACTTTGCCTAAACTCACTGAGATTTGAACCTAAGTCTTTCTAACCCCCAAACTTGGACTTTTTCCATTATACTACGCTGATCCCCAGTTGCCAAAGAAATATCTTAACTCAAAAGAGAAGCTCAGTTGTCAATTTTTCAGCCCATTTCCTAAGTGGGAAGCAAGGGGGCACCTGCAAAAGTGTACATTTCCGTATATGCAAATTGTACTTTGCATGCAATTCCCTACTTTACATGTGCACAGGGGTAGAATTACATTTTTACTGATACACCCTGACTTTGGTAGGCTGCTAACAAGGTGCGTTTTACATAGAACACACATGGGGAGGAGAGATCTAGCTTCTGGTTTCCAACCAGAAATAAGCCACATCAAGGGGAAACCATGATTTACAACCCCACACAAAATATGATATAAATCATCACTATTTGTCTCTGTTTGCCAAGTAGAAAGTCACATGTTTTAGTGACAAATGAGAAAGCTCAGAGAACTTCCAAATCCACAGCCAATCATCACAGCTCTATCTCATAATGAACAACAGGAAAATCACAAAAGTTCCTTAGAGAAGATTTGGAGGCAGGGCAAAATACCGAATGAAATAATCCCACAGTTTGGTTATTAGTGATTAATGTTGACAACATTAACCCACAGCTAACATTAAATTTTGTATTAAGCTCAATACACTGATTTCTTAAAAAACAAACAAATGAAAAATTGACCCAGTATATTTAATAACATTAAAAACTTTTGAGAGAATGAAAAGGCAAGCCACAGACTGGGAGAGAGTCTTCGCAAAACACATTATCTGATAGAGGACTGGTATCTAAAATACAACTCAACAAGGAGAAAACAATCCAATTAGAAAATGGAAGAAAGATCTGAACCTCACCAAAGAAAATATACAAACGGCAAATAAGCATATGAAAAGATGCTCAACATCATATGTCATTAGGGAAATGCAAATTGAAACAACGAGATACAACTATACACCCATTAGAATGGCAAAAATCCAAACCACTGACAACACCAAATGCGGGCGAGGATACGGAAGAACAGGAATTCTCATTCATCGCTGTCAGGAATGTAACGTGTACAGCCAGTTTGCAAGGCGGTTTGGCAGTTGCTTAGAAGACTAAACATATTCTTACCATATGATGCAGCAATTGCGCTCTTTGGTATTAACCCAAATAAGCTGAAACTTAGAGTCACACAAAAACCTGCACATGAATGTTGATGGCAGCTTTATTCGTAACTTTGAAAGCAACCAAGAGGTCCTTCAACAGATGAATGAGAAAACAAACTGGCACATCCATCCAGCGGAGTATTATTCAATGACAGAAAGAAATGAGCTGTATGAAAATACACGGAGGAACCTTAACTGCATTTTGTGAAGTGAAAGAAGCCAGCCTGAAAGGTCAGATAATATATAATTCCAACTATATGACAATCCAGTAAAGGCTCACAGGGAAAGCCTCATAGTTTTTATGAAGTCAGTCACGAGATCTGTGGTTGCCAACGCTTGCATCAATGGTGAACTCTAAGGGAAACTGTGTGCTTTAGTTAATAATACTGTATCAATACTGCTTCCTCGAGTGTGACAAATGTACCACACGACACAAGCTGTCAACAATATGGGAAACTATGGGTGTCCTGGCGGTGAGGGGAAACAGAAGAGCTCTGTAATTCTGCTCAATATTTCTGTAAACATTAAATCTACCCCCCAAAATAAAATCTACTAATTTTAAAAAAACCCACAAAGATTGACCTAATATATCGAAGAACACTTTGAATTTCTTATTTTAATTAAAACTGTTATAAACCCACTTTCCCCTACCTATTTCTATTTTGTTCTGCTTGTCTGCTAATCATGTTTACAAAAATGTTTACCCGTATAAAAAGGATTTACCCAAGGTAAATCCAGAATTATCCTTTCCAGAATTATTCCTTTTTTGCACATAGAGGTAAATTATTCTTCATAAGGAGGAAAATATTTTTCATTTATTAATCCAATTAAAAATGATTAGTGCTAAACTAAAATTCCCAACCAAAATTCCAAAGATGAGCAAAACAAAAGCCTGTGGAAATAAAAAGATAAAGAACAATTAGAGTATTTTAAATCTCCACCTTCTCCAATAAAGTATGTTATAGTTCAAAATACATTAACTTTCTTAATGTAGATAAAAGAGTCAATTACAAAATGACAATTTATTTTTTAAAATAGAATTCTTAAAAGAAATAATAAACAAAAGCTAACCTACCCCAAGCTTTTTCCATGAGACAAAATCCTCTCTGCTAAGTTTAAGATAAAATAATCCTGGGAATACAAAAATCAAACATGTTGATGTACTGGAACCTTTGAACGAGAGAAAAAAAAAAAAAAGAGGATATTGCCAGATTAGATGTGAGGCTGGATGACAATTTTATCCATTTTGTTACATGGGATTTTTTGAAAGAGAAAACTTACCAACTATTCCAAATACATTCTTAATGTCAGGGACATGTAATGCAAGTAAAACAATGATAATATTGAGTGCTAGAGTGATCAAAGAATGGCGAGTCCATGAGAATGGGAAGTTGGAGAAAAACATCATCATTAAAGCTTTCCTTGCCTGTATAACAGAAAAAGAAACAGATTTAAGCAAAGAAAAAGTGTCAAAGCCAAAATACTTGCTTAGGGAAACACAGGTACAGTACAGTAACCATGATATTCTTGTCCCCTATACCATTTAGGTTTTAAAAACACAGCATAAATTATTATCATAAAGTGTTTATGACTCATAAACTAAGATACACCCTTCTGTGTGAGCTTCATAAAAAATTATTTTGCTTTAATTCTTGAAGAAATGTTCATATTCATTTTCTCTAGGTTGCTTAATTTTCAAAATGACCAACAATAACACTGTGTGATGAAATCTCAGAGAATCACTTTCATTAAATTCATACATAGAAGAACAAAAGGTTAAAGTAGAAAAAGAAATCATGCTATGGGAAAGAAACACCATTTACTATTTTATTTTACATTACCTGTTTCATAGCATGTAAATATAAAAACTAGTTCATGACACTTCCCACGGCCAAGGCGGGCAGCAGGCAGTCTGCATCACACCAATATTCACACACCACCCCCCACCCCCACTCCCACTGAGGCACGCCTGGCAGAGCCGTCCACACAGGGGGTGGGCCAAAGATCTTGAAGGCCTAGTTCTTAGGAAGCTCACTGTTTAGGGGTTCAAGACATTCATGCAGAACCATTCATACCTAAAGCCTCTGTTTCCATTTTCTCAGAAATTCTTACATATGGCAACTACATGCAGAATGAAGATCTGTTCTGCCCCTTAATTATAATTCTACAGCAAATAAAATATTTTGACTAAGATTAAATTAGAGTGTCTATGTGAAAACAAATCTACAATAAACCAGAAGGAGCTTATTTTTTTTGCTGACTTGACTTTTGCCTCTTCATGCACATTCTTTGGAAAACAGAATACAGAATTAAAGAGGGGGAAAAACCCGAAACTTTAGAAGAACCATAGTCTCTAAATTGGAAACAATGCTGTGGGAGAGCGTAAATCTAAACTAAATCTCAAAAAGCACAAATTAGCTTAGTGGTTCACTGTTATTTCTGTGCTTTCATGGGGCCATATGCAAGTATGAGGTCTTTGATCAATTACTTGACAAGTGAATAAGATATACAAGACTAGATGTGATTCAAACACTCTAGTCTGCAAAGAATTAGTGTTGCCATATTAGGGAGCTGCTACATTAAGCAACAGCCCTTTAAGAATACTTACAGGGAAGTGGATTAGAGGGACTGCCAAAAGCACAGCAAACAGTATGCATAACTTCACAGTCATGACAACAACATCATGGGGCAAGTATGTGCTATAACCTTCCAGCAGTTCTGACGCCACTTTGTCTGTAAATTTAAAAAATAATAAGGACCACGTTATAAACTACCAAGCTTTCAATAACAGCAAAATTATTTTTCTTGCACAAATAGATCTTAACAAATTTTGGATTCCCAGTACCAGATCCATCTCTGGCCTTTCTCCTATCCTATGAAACACAAACACATTAGTTAAATATTTTCTCGAAAATTACAATCTTTTCTTTTAGTTAAACTAGAAACCAGCACAGGTAGAATCTCTAAAATTATGACAATGAATTTATATATATAAATAACTCTTTAGAACTTTTCCATAATCTGGCGGTTTTGAACGTTTATGTTGGTTTTGTAAGGTGCTTTCACATGTATTACTGCAAGTGTCTCACGTGTTTCCTTCCAATAACAATTAAGACAGGTAGGTCGGCTAAGAAATATTAACTGCCTTGCCCAAGATCACACCGCACAAAGGGGAAGAGCTCGCAGAGCTACACACCCCAATGTTTTTGGCGCCAAAGCCAATACCTTTTCCTCAATACTGCAATGTTTTCTAGAATCTTACACTTCTGTGCATGTTGCCTGCTTCACCAACACTTCATCTGTAGAGTCCTCTTTCCTAAGAAAATGTAGCTGTAGGGAATCGGCTTACTCGGCAAGCCAGTGTGGTAGTCAGGGACAGCATGTGGACCCGCTGACCACGCTCTGCTCCGTACTGTTCTTCCAGTTTCACAATGTCTTCTGCACCCCCAGTCAGACGAGGGGCATGAAGAGTGAGCGCTCTCAAGAGCACTCCATATCCTCTTGCGGGAAAGATCAGTTTGTACTTAAAATGGAATGGTGCCTTAGTTTGTACTTAAAATGGAATGGTGCCTTTTAAATTTGAGAGTAACATGTATTGGAAAAGATGCTTCGGAGGAAATAAAAAACATACCTCTGTTTTCAAGGATCTTAAAATATAAAGGCGCAGTAAGACGAACACACCCATACAATAGAAAGTGGATAAACACAGATACACAGTGGCAGTAGTTGTTCTAAACAGAGAGCTATGGTGATTCTGAATAGGGAAAGGTAACTGTGACTCTGGGATGGGCAAGGAGCAAGTCCAGGGAGGCCTGGGGCGAGGCGTCATGATCTAGTGAACAGCAGGAAGGTAGAGGGCCCTGAATTCTGGAACTACAGACTAATGTTCAAATTCTTCTACTTATTAGCACCTTAACTTCTCTGAGTCTCTTGGTTCTTACATCTGCAAACTAGGGACAATAATATGTTGACCTGTGGATTACTGAGAGCATTAAATGAGTTAATGTGTATGGGGGGGGGAGATTTTTCTCTCAGAGCAAGAACAGCACAGGCAGAAGCCCTAAAGTAGCAAAGAGAATATGCATCTGAGAAAATGAGGACCCAGTGGTACTACAGTGGCTGGAACAGGATGTGCTATAGAGCACAGACAGCAGTGGCTGGTATGGCCAGAAAATGCATTTAAGACCCAGGAGCAGAGCTCTTCATAGGCAAACCCTATGAAGTGGGCCACAGAGATGCAATGACTTATAAAGATTAGTGTATTGTGATCTGAACTAAGCAGGAAGAAAAAGAAATCAGAAAAAACAGAAGGTTACTGTCAGGATCACTGAGAGGTAATGAGAAACTGAACTAGACCAGGGATAATGGAAATGGGAGAGAAACTAATTGTCTAAAGTATCAAAGAACTACTTTACATGATGTGAGACTAATGGACTAAGTAAGAAATAAACAAGAGCCAGGAAAGCTGGATTCTTATTTCCAAATCTGAGATATCTGTGACCTTTGAAAAAATATGGCAAACTATTTTATTTCCACTTTCTGAATCATGAAAATGAGCTATTAACACTTATTGCCTAACAAATTTGTAGACTTTTAAAATGGTCTGGTTATGATGTAACATTTGGGCATTGGCCTGGCTTTCCAGAGGAACACTTTTTCTCCCTCACCTTATAATGCTTTAACATCTGTAAAGAGCCAGTATTATTAACCCAGGTACATACTTATAGGTCCCTGTAATCTGATAAAATTTAGATATTAACTAAGCTTTGAGATCACGAGATACAGGGATCTCAGGCAGCTCCAGAAGCCTGAAGAACTAAATTTATTATAAATTCAAAATATTGTTACATATCCACTTTCTACTTTCCCAGGATGAAAACACTTCATTTGGGACAGTCAATTCTGTGTTCTTGGCTGAGCCTTAACATATGTAAGGAATAGAGTATAACACACTTCTCTGAATTCAGACAAATCTCTATAAATCTCAGTAAGGATCTGACGGTGATCTCTGCAAGTTATGTGTTATTACGTCAGGAGGCCGTCCTGTGTAACACACACTGTCAAACCACATGAAGTTTATAGAGATTACCACAGAGTATCAGAAAGATCATGGGATTAGTGTTCAGGAGACATGCCACTAAATGTGTGACAGGTCACTTCACTTCTTTGGCCTTCAGATGCTCATTTACAAAATGCGGTGAAGGCCTTAACTCATGACTAGCCCTCTTGATAATCACTCAATCAGCAATTTTTTCCCATAAGACTGAGAGCTACTGTTATCTCGATAGACATATACCATAAAAGATGCTCCTTAATTATAATTAACAACCCCCCAAAGCTAATGTAAACAGCAAACTCAGTATCGGAATCTTCTTTTGTCTTTGGAGACAGAATTACTTTTGTGTCATTTTTTTAAATCTATCTATCACCTACCTATGATGAGATTTTTCTTAGATGTGTACTTCTCCGTTACAGAAAATGTGGATACTCCGAAGAATTTGCGATGGATTAAGTCAGAGACCACATTAATAGCTTTACCTGATAACAAGGACAATCCCTGTGTAGGAAGCACTTCATTTACATAATGAAAATGTTTAGCCTCCGTGTTCACATAACAACAGATAGATAGGTATACAGGTAGGTAGGCAGGTACGCAGGTAGGTAGGTCGGTAGATAAAGATATATAGATATGCCTGGAGCTTAAGTGAGCCAGGTTTTTCCAAAAGCTCACTAAAAAAAACTTGGGATGAAGGAAATCTCGGTTCTACAGCATAATTCCTGAGGAGGCAACACGATAACAAAAGCCTTTAGAGAAAAAGTCAGAACTGGATTCAGATCCCAGCTCGTTACTCGTTAGCTGCAGGTATCTGGCTGGCCGAACTGCTCGCCCTATGTGGACCTACACCCTGCAGAGTTGTAAGGATTAAACTGAGTAATGTATATAAAACACCGGGCATTTACATAGATGTTAGCTCAATAAATGTATTAGTATCAGTCCTTCCTCCACTTCCCTTTCAATCTAAGCTTTCTTACCATTTAGTACAGCATCTCACAGTAATTTATGTAACTATTCCTCAGCAATCCTGGAGACTGGCAGGCCATCTGTGGCTTCTTTCAGAGAGCTATTTACCCGTATGGAGGAGGAGGGGGAGGTCTATTTTTCGGATTTTTTCTCAATGTCAAAGATCTCTAAATAGAAGAGTATTTGTGCCAGGTGACAATTTTACTTTAGACAAATATACAGCTATTCTGTCATATTAAGTTTTTGCTGAATCCCAATGGAGAACCTGCTACAGTATCTTACTAACCAAGAAAAGTCATACTGAGCTCAAGTCTGTGCAAAAATTTACAAACCAAACAACCAAAACTATAACTTATATAGTTCAAGAATCCTGTTTCATCAGCAAAGATCACAAAAGCTTAACCATCTGCCTTAATTTTCTTTGTAGTGTATCCAGCAGGGTACTGTACTCGTGTTGGAAATAACGCTTTTCCTGCTGGCATACACAGAGCTCTACTACACTACTCCTATCCTACATCAGTATAAAAACGCAAGAGCAGATTTAGATTAATGAGTGGCCTTTATTACTGTTAAAATAGCACAGAGATAATAAGAAAAGGACAATACGGCAATTATAATTTTCTCATACACTGAAAGCTCCAAGATCATACTCCTAACATAGTAGAGTTACCATATTTAACTTAAATTCCATTGAAGATAGGGAGAAGTAAAGGGCTGAAAAACTGAACACCTGAAATCCTAAAATAACCACAATACTCATGATAATAATAATAGTAACCACCAGCAGTAGCTCTCCTTTGTGGAAGACTGTAACGTGCCAGATACTAGAACAGGCATTTTACACATAACTCATTTCCTCCTCAATACAGCTCCACACGATTATCCCTGTCACAGATGAGGAGACGAAGAGATTACAAGGTGAATATCCTGTTCAAGGTCACACAGCTAGTTAGAGCAGAGTAGTTATCTGTACCACAGTTGTTGGATTTCAAAATCCATACTCTTTCCACTGGGATTAGGAAAGGTAGCTGTGCACGTAAACATTGTCCAAAAACTTGTCAGACTTGGAAAAACTCTGGGAGAGAAGCAAAGTGCCGTTAGAAGTGATCGTGGCTGCCTAAACCTGCAGCATGCGCACACGGCTATCAACCATGAAATAAATCAGTCATAGCAGCTAAATATCACCAGAGTAATAACAGCCATTTACTTGCAGAGTTGTTATAAAAGCACTCAGAAGCTGGAAAATGTAATCAAGAATTGACAAATTGAGCGCAATTTGTTATAATGGCTTTGTTTGCAAATTAAGTATGTTTGCAAATTAAAGAGCCTACAATTTTTTTCTTGTTCTAGACTTTTAAGTTTTACGTTTTCTTGAGGTTCTTTACAGAACAGAAAAAACATTTTCATACCAAGCAGGCAATTTTTCAAAAATAAATAAAAATTGACTATTATTGTAAGAATTTAAAAGAATCCTTTAAAATTTATGGGGAAAGATCATGGTGCATCATAGAACGCACATTGCCAAACTGTATGAATTAAGTCTGAAGGCAAAGATCTCTGATATCTAAGCATACAACTATAACCCAGCGTAAACCCTTTCCTTTCTTAACCTGTTCTTTTGCAATTAAGATGATTGATTCTCCCAACCTCCCAAACTAAACTAGAGTCTAATATACTGAATTCTCAATTAAAAAAAAAAAATCATTATTGCACATTTTTTTCTTGTGGAAAGACAGAAATGCCCCTAAGTTTTACTTAGGTGTTTAAAAAATTTTTCTTATGAAGTTATTAATCTTGAACTTGATCCACATTTTTAAAAGAAAGAAAATCAACTTTTTAAGGTCCGTAAAGCTACTACAATACTGCACTGACTTCTAGCAGCCTAAACATATTAACTTATTAATGAAAGGCAAAAAGAGAGTGTATATTCAGGTGTGAGGTCAACTATAGAATAATTTAGTCATTGGTAATTAAATAATATACTTACCATAAAAAGTGAGGTACCCGAAAAGTGCAGATATAAAATAAGTGAGAAAACTTAAAGCAATTGCTGTATGGGTTGCATTTTGCATTCTTTTCTTGGAAGGGCTAAAAGACAAAAATGGCCAAAGAAGAAACTATGATCTGAATTATATCTAAAGAAACAAATATCTCCCAAGCTAGTTATCAAGAGGATTCCTTAACTGTTCAAGGCCTACTTTATTAATAACTATATATCAGAACTTCTGATTTGAAATTACTGCACAAAGATTATGCTCCCAGGAAACACTCTCAAGTTGAACAGAACTAACTCTCAGTTGTTTTGTTTTAAACTAACACTCAGGGGTACCTGGCTGGCTCGGTCGGCAGAGCATGTTTTGGGGTTGTGAGTTCAAGCCCCATGCTGGGTATAGAGCTTACTTAAAATAAAATCTTTAAAATAAATAAATAAACTAACACTTAGAATCCAGTGATGGGAAAGAAGGATTCATAAAGGAGAATGTCATTCAATCTGAAAGTCTAAGTAAAAAGAAATACTTAATGCATTTAAAATATTTCAGGATTCTATGGTACCTTTGAAGTTCACAGTATATTGGCAATATTGAGGTATGGCAGAGAAATGAAAAAGCCATGGTAGGTATGGCATAAACACTCTGGAAAAGAATTTAAAAAGATGAAATTATTAAATGCTGTTCTGTTGAAACCACTACTTCATTTGACAATAAACTCAGGTCTTAAAAAAAATCAATTTGGTTAAATTTGTTTCATCTTTCACGAATCATCTCTTTATACATAAGAGGGTTTTGTTTTGTTTTTAAAGAGAGACACAAGTATGGTCACCAACAAATGTGTTACTTAATAGTTGGACTGCCTGTGCTAGCCAGAATATTTCTTGGCTGGCTTCTATGCCATGTTGCAAGTACCACCAACTGAATCTAAGGGAATACTGAAAATACTAATCACAACTTAGCATCTTTAACTAGGACCTGTTTCAATGGGAATGAATATGATATATTCTAGACTGACAAATTCTTAAAGATCCATTGGAATACACAAACATAAGTGTTTTTTTTTATTAGAATACTTAAGAGCCAGAGGAAGTTATAAAGCAAACAAAAGTTATCATTTAAGTGAAAATACTGTCTTTATAATATGCATGGTGATGATTCACTTTCTCTTTTCTACTGTAAAAAGATTTCCTTCTAACTAACAACTTTAGGTTCTTCAACAAAAATTCCAGATGTCTGAAGACCTATCTTGGGATATAATGCATGAGAGTTTAATTCACAAATTCTCTTTCATATATTGCTTAATTTCCTGGCTTGTCAATTACTCTACTTAGACCTTTAAGGCAGATAGCCCTTACCATGTAAAGGATGTGGTCATCTCCCTCGTGGAGCCAGAGAGACATTTCTCATTGAAAAACTGGGGATAAAAAGGAAAACTGCACAGAGGATTCAGCACACTAACATGCTACACTGACAAGAGTTGTACAAGAGTGGAGGGGATTCTCGTATCTGCGACTCGGAGTTCAACAGAATCAAAAAAATGTAGATGAAGAAACTTGTGGCAACAGGGAAGACTTTGGGCTCTTCTAGAATGGTAAAGTAGACATCATCCATACCACAGTCCCTGTCTCCTTTGCCAATGCTCAGGGGCTCTTACAGACATTTCCAGTATCCTGGTTCTCAGAGATGGCAAGGAGACTTGGTCTTCTAGTCTCCACTCCAAGCATCATAAATTTCAACTTTGGAATGTCAGCCAGAAGATATATTGGCAGCACTCAGTTGCTGGTCCAATGATGAGGCTGTTTAGCTACAGACCAAGGTTCTACTCACAGGGGAGGAGTTTTTGATATAATTGGCTATTTAGCTTTATAAGTCCAGAGGGCAACAGGAAGTCTGTATCCACAGAGGACCTTATTGGCCAGACCAGACATTTGGTAAATCTGTTCTTTTAGGCAGTGGCCCATTTAAAACAGGCTCCATTTAAAGGCATGCCAAAAAAGAAAAAAAAAAAAAAGAAAAAAAAGAAAAAAAAAAGGTGGCTGTTTCATAATGGGCCACCCTGTGTTAAATAATATTATTCTTCTGGTAGGCAACCCTATACTTAGCACTTTCATGAAAATTAATTAGTTGCAGGTACAAAGACCTAAGAGACCCTGTTACACAAATCTCTTAAAACTTGAAATGTGAAAAATCAACCAAAATATCTGTTAATAACTTACACACCTCTTTGGAGAAATGAAAGAGCTTTGGTTTACAATCATCTGTAGCATTTGAAATCTGTTTAAGAGGATTGAGGGGAAAAAGAGAAACCAACAGTCATTAAAAGTCAGAATACATCAACAAAAATGATGTATTTATTATTAGTAGGCTTTCAAATAAAAATACTTCAAAACAAAGTTCCAAATTACAATATAGCCATTACTTTTTCATTAATTAGGAAAAAAATCATTATTAGTCTGATTTTTTTTCTTTTTAGCTTAAAATAAAAAGGAAGAAACAAAATATAAACTATTACCTGGAAGTATTGCTCTACATAATTTAATGGCAGAGGACAAGGAATGGACCATTTTTTAATTACTACCTGTAAGAATAAGTGGAATCCACACTCAAGATTATTTCTTATAAAATTCATGAAAAGAAACAGATTTCAAACAGGTCAGCATTATTTCAATTAAACTAATACCATACCAAATAATAGCTAAAAGAAGATTCTTTGCTCGTATGGCCTTTTCCCAGTTAGAATAGGTCATCCTTTATCATGGTTACCTATCGTGGGAGGAGAGGGGATGCTGTGTATCTGTTTAGTGGGGTTCTCCCCCATTAAAGATGGACAGTATTCTCACACCGACTTTTGAAAACCCCGAAGCATCAAGGCATTAAAAAAAAGTACAACTCAAAATGGGAACATGATGTTTTTAGTGACAATGGTATAAGACTACGGCATCAGTAGCAGATAGAGGAATACTAATAGCAGTTTGGGAAACGGCCAGGCAGAAATAAGTAGGGAACTTATGCAAACCAGGAATTCAGGGATTTCTGATGTAGAAGTACTTTCCTGCTGGCTTTTTTCAGACTTGCATTACTTTTAGTAAGTGCAGATAAGGCGAGCTCCGGCTGGTAAAAAGAAATTAAAAAAAAAAAAAGAAATCCAGAGGGATGTTATTTCCCTGAAATAACCAATGAAAATATCTCGGGATTTTACGCTGGATTGTGGCCATCCTTCTCCTAGACCTACAGTTGTGGTCGTGTGGACATTACCACTGTTGCAGTAGTTCCGGGGCACGTAATTACTCCGTAAATATTTGCTCCAGGCTGGAACCCAGCCTACACAGGGGCAGGGGGAAGAAAGGAAGCATTTGTCCTTAGCAGGAGACCAATAAATAAATACTAGTCCTGTTCATATTTGGTATTCATCTAGTTTTGGATTTTAACTAATTCAAACAAAATTTTATATACTGATAAAACAAATCTAAGGAAAACATATACTTTTAGAATTAAGTTAATGAGTGAACTAAAGAATTGCTCTTAATTAAAACCCTCACCAAGGAAAAAGAAAAATAAATAAAAGGGTAAACTGAGCAAGTTGCTTGGACGTTTCTAGGTAAGTTTTTGATGAAATAAAACTAAATGGTCAACTTACCGAGAGGAAAAAAATCAAAAGCAATAATTTCACATCTTTTTTTCTGATATGTTTTCAAAAAAGGGTGAGGATGGGGTAGGGCAGAAGCTAGAGCAGCGCGGCTGTCCCTCGTCTTTCTCTTCAGCCCCACTCTGAATTCAGGGCTGCACACTCCCCCCTAAGGAAGGTCGTGTGGTGACGGCAGCACCGCGCCCTGAGCACTTGTGTACCAAGTACTTTGACAAGGTCGGATTGTGAGCTACTCATTTACTTGATCAGCTATTATTACTTGGCTTGCAAATCAAAATGTTTCAAAAACCATGTCCCAAAATACAACATAATGATTCTTTCATTCATTTTTCAATGAATTTCTAGTCAATGAACAAGTCATCAGCAGTTTGGTTTTGTATTAATATTAAATTCAGCTACTATAGCCAATTTCCCAGCAGAGACCTATCCCAAGCGTAAGCCCAGGAGGATGGTGAGACGTGCGGTTCTATAACGTAGCATACAGAATGGGACTAGAAAGATACCCAACGACAAGCATGACAGGGAGTCCTTGAAGACAGAACATGGTAAGAAGACAACTCCAGGGGTCAGAAAGACAAAGGGAAAAATAATTCACTTGCATAGAAGGCCATTCCTTCTCTCTGTTCTGAGTTCTTCCCATCTTTCAAGGCTCAGCTCAAGTTTAATTTCCTTCCCTCCTGTCAGCTGCTGTGATTCTTATTCTGAAGAAAATAACAATACTTAATCATGTATTGTCCACATTGTTCTCTATTGTTTTCCAATTAATTTTTCTCATCTTCCCTACGAGATTGACAGATCCTTAAGAGCAGTGTCCACAAGTCCATCTGAAGCACCGATCATGCCTCACTTAGTGCTCAGAACAAGCAAAGACTCTGATTACAAACCATCCGAATTGTTTTCTATTTTGACTACTGGCTTAGTAAAATATTACTTAAAATACTAATCTGCATTCAAGACAGAACTTTTGGAAAGAATGGCAATCCATTTATTTTCTAAAATGGACCGAAAAAGGTAAAGCCATCTGGCTACTGTCATTCTGAGCTACTGCTAAAATAAAACGGATTTTTAAAATTTTAGATATTTCAAAGGGGGCAAAATTTTACGTTAAAATTTTTAAGAAAAATAAGATCTGGGACAACAGATAAGACTGTAAGTTTTGGGGCACCCGGGTGGCTCAGTTGGTTGAACTTCGGACTCTTCATCTCAGCTCAGGTCTTGATCTCAGGTTCTTGAGTTCGAGCCCCATGGTGGGCTCCATGCTTGGCCTGGAGCCCATTTAAAAAAAAAAAATTTTTTTTTTTTTTAAAATAAGTTTTGCTTTCTATCTGGCGGCAGATACCAGCTCAAAGATCAGCCACTATGGGCACTTACAAGTACATCCAGGAGCTATGGAGGAAGAAGCAGTTCGATGTAACGCACTTTCTTCCCAGGGTGCACTGCTGGCAATACCCACAGCTCTCTGTGCTCCCTAGGGTGCCCTCCCCCCCAAGCTGTCTGATGAAGCACGCACACTGGGGTACAAGGCCAAGCAAGGTTATGTCACATATCAGATTCACCGTAGTGGCCCCAGACGCCATTCCTAACGGTGAGACCTCGAGCAAGCCTGTCCATCACGGTGCTAACCAGCTAAGGTTTGCCAGAAGCCTTCAGTGGGTTGCAGAGGAGCGAGCTAGATGCCACGGTGGGGCTCTGACAGTCCTGAATTCTTACTGGGTTGGCAAAGATTTCACGTACAAATTCTTTGAGGTTATCCTCATCGATCCATTCCATAAAGGTATCAGAAGAAATCTTGACACCTGGTGGATCACCAAACCAGTCCACAAGCACCGGGCGAGGCGAGGGCTGACATCCGCAGGCTGCAAGAGCCTTGAGAAAGGGTCACAAGTTCCGTCATAAGTTCCACCACACTATTCGTGGTTCTTGCTGTACAGCTCAGAGAAGACGCGATACTCTCCAGGTCCTCTGTTACCGCTAATATAAGTAATGTTTGTAAAATCCCTACCTAATAAACAATTTAGTTCAGTCATGGCTGCTTAAAAGTGTTCTTTGTCAAAATGAGCTGTCTGCAGATTGTTCCATGAATGCGTTGTCAAATTATGAAAGTTAAAGTGCCATCATGTTTGAAGACTGCAAGTGATGGTGTGTCTTGTTTCTAATAAGATAAACACTTTTGTCTTTGCTTTATGTCATTAGGGAGTTTATATACCAGTGCTTAAAATGCTGTTTGGTATAACAGATGTAAAATAAATTCTGTAAAAGTGGAATGCAGAAGCTGGCCGTGTCATTTGTTGGTGCATATAATGAAACCTACAGCTTCACTGGGGTGATGCAATGCTCTGCTGGTTTACTCTCAAATGGTTGTTTTCAGGGGTTTGGTAAGAACACGCTTTTTAAATTGGATTTTGCTTGGAAATGTGAAGAACATCCAAATCCCTTATCATGATCATTTACAGAATAATAAAGTTACCTAAGGCCCACATTTTTAGGTTTAATCCAATATTCCACTTAAGTAATTGTTGCTTTTGAAAGAACAGTTTAAAAGAATGCCACCATTTTTAGAAGAATTGAACAAACCCATTTTAAGAGGGTTCTCTTACAAAGGAAAATAAATTCTGCTTAACCTAAGCAAAATTGCTTTGATCTCCACAGTACCACTGAGGTTCACATAAAAGGTGGAGGCTCCTGATTCTATCCCACGGCTCCATGGGATCTGTAGAATACTGCATTTCATACAGAGCAGTCAGGAATGGTATTTACACCAGCGTATATTAAAACTAGTAGAAATTGAACATTAGGTAAATGAGAAGAATTTACCTTAAGGTTCGTAAGCTAGTAACCAATGCTAGGATTAGGAAACTGGTAGTCATCAGATAACCTTTTAAAAGTGAGGGTAAAAAAAATTAAAGTTGGCTTTGATCAGAATTAAAAAAAAAAGACTAAGTTTCGATTTACATTATTTGGAGAGTGTAATTTAAGAAAATAATAGATTTCTGGACTGATTTTTTAAAACAAGTTTATATTAAGAATTTTTTAAAAAGTGTAATATAGATATTACATAGATTTATAAATATATATTGACAAAAATAATAAATGGAGCCATTGATACCATTCCAAAAAGACTGGGTTGATAAATACATGTTTCCTTTCCCTAACCATTGTGTATTTCAAAACCTAATTATTTAGAAAGTCTAAAATAAAAGGCACAATTAAAAGAAGCATTTTAAAAAAGCATACGGCATCTTCATTGGCCCACTGTAGAGCAAATTTAAACTGTGCTCACAGCAGACGGTTTGTAAAGCATCACAATAAGTGTAGGAGAAGGGTATTATTTCCATATGACTCCTACAGTAAGAAATCTGCATCAAACTTAAGAGTATCTGCCATGACGGAGATGAATATCGTGAAAACTACAAAAGACATATCGTATCAATATATTTCACATGCTCAAACTATTGGCTATAAAAACCAAATTATTCTTACCTATGCAATGCTTGGATTGCCAATTATCTGTGAGGAAAAAATTCAGTGTTATCTAGACTGATTCTCTTTCACATCCATCTGTTCATTTGCATACCTAGGTCATTCCTAACCATACAGATGCTTCTCAACAAACAGTTTATGAAACTGGACTACTTTCTAAGACCATACAGAAAAATAAACTCAAAATGGATTAAAGAACTTTAATTAGGATTAAATGTGAGACCTAAAACCATAAAATTCCTAGAAGAGAACACTGGCAATAATTTCTCTGACATCAGCCATGGCAACATTTTTCTAGACATGTCTCTTAAAGTAAGGGAAATGCAAGCAAAAATAAACTATTTGGACTACATTAAAATAAAAAGCTTTTTTTGCACAGTGAAGGAAACCACCAGCAAAACAAAAAGGAAGCCTACTAAATGGGAGAAGATATTTGCAAATGCTATACCTGATAAGGGGTATCTAAAATACATAAACAACATATACAACTCAATGTCAAAAAAAAATCCAATTAAAAAATGGGCAGAGGACTTGAATAGACATTTTTCCAAAGAGGACATACAGATGACCAACGGACGCATGAAAAGACGTTCAGCATCACTAATTATCAGGGAAATGCAAATCAAAACCACAATGTGATATTATCTTACAACTATCAGAATGACTAAAATCAAAAAGACAAGAACTAAGAAGTGCTGGTGAAGATATAGAAAAAAAAGAACCCTCGGGCACTGATGAAGGGAATGTAAACTGATACAGTCACTGTAGAAAACTGTGGAGGTACCCCAAAATATTTAAAATACAAATACCATATGATTCAATATTCCATTACTGGGCATTTACCCAAAGAAAACAAAACCACTAATTCAAAAAGATACATGCACCCCTATGTTTACTGCAGCACTATTTATAATAGCCGAGATATGGGAGCAGCCTAAATATCCATCAACAGACAAATGGATAAGGAAGATGGGTGGGTGGGTGTGTGTGCGCGTGTGTGCGCGCATTTACAAACACAACGGAATATCACACAGCCATAAAAAAGGATGAGACAGTGCCATAGATGAGATAGACCTAGAGGGTATTTTGCTAAGCGAAATAAGTCAGACGGAAAAAGACAAATACCATATGATTTCACTCATATGTGGAATCTGAAAAAAACAAATGAATAAAAAACAAAAAGCAGAATCAGACCTATAAAAACAGAGAACAAACTGATGGTGGCCAGAGGGGAGGAAGGAAGGGGGATGGGCAAAATGGATAAAGGGAAGTGGGAGAAAC
Organism: Ursus maritimus; assembly: GCF_017311325.1. Classification (NCBI taxonomy): domain Eukaryota; kingdom Metazoa; phylum Chordata; class Mammalia; order Carnivora; family Ursidae; genus Ursus; species Ursus maritimus. The sequence continues at coordinate 37,219,579 of NW_024425008.1, forward strand.
AGACTCCGGGTTATGGAACAAATAAGTCATGGAAATAAAAGGTCCAGCATAAGGATATAGTCGCCGATACTGCAATAGCACTGTACGGTGACAGATGCCACATTTGTGAGCAAAGCGTAATGTATAAACTTATCAAATCACTATGTTGTACACCTGAAGCTAACGTAACACGGTCAACTATACTCAAATATAAAGTACCACTCCAAAAAAAAAATCCACTTATGGTGAGAATAACTGTTGTCTCCCTGTTCAATGTGGACCCTAAAGAGTGTATGTTCATGGATGTTACCTAAACTTATTGTGGTAAACATTTTGCTACATATGAAAGTCAAGTCTTTATGCTGTACACCTTAAGTTATACAGTGCTGCATGTCGATTATATCTAAATTAATTGAAGAAAAAAAAAGCATATGTTCATTTCATTTACTTTTAAGAAAGAAGTCAATTTGAGGTGGGGAGAGCAATGATTTTTAACGCTGATAAATTCAACATATGATTAAATGTAAATACTGTTAAGTGTTTTAGTTTTAAGAGCATCCATTACAGTATTTCTGTACACTAAAACTAGGGTTACTTCCACTTCATTTAAATAATCTAAAGTTGTTTTATCTTCGCATCCCAGAAGAGAGTTCAACCTAAATGAACTGCATCCTAGATTATTGTGACAACTTGAAAATCTGGCTCTGTGATATGATTCAACTACTGTGTGTTGTGTTGCTCCTTTGGGTAGCATTTTCTTTCACTCGTTTTTCAACACAAGGAAGAGTTTAATCACATACACACCCAGTATTTTACAGAAATAAATGGATACACACCTACACAAAGAATTAAATGCCATCTGAGGTTTTAACAGAATCAGTGTTCCCTCCTTTCTAGTTAACCAAAAGAGATACTGGATGTGAAAGGGTGCTCTAGCTAAGCCTCTTCAAAATAGATACAATAAAAGAAATACTTTTGTGGAATAAAAGTGCTTTTAATAACACACTGAAACAAAACTCTGACAGAAAACAGAGTTACAAGAAAAAAAGAAGACATTAACACGATAAGTTCAATATCAGTGAGGAGATAAGCAATGTACTAGATTTTAAACTTACCACTAGAGCGAAGAACACCATAAAGAAAAATGATAAACTACTTGTGTAGCCAAGAAAGCCTGTAAAATAACAGTAAAATGAAACGCAATTTATAAGGAAAGCGATCCTAACACGCAGCTAAAGCTATCCATCTCGGGCGTGTTTTCTATCACAGCGCGTGGTGTCTGGGGCTTGGGGCTGAGAATAACAACACTCCAACTCTCTACCACAGGCCACTTATGCAGCTCTGTACAGCAGAACCGGAACCGGCTTATCACTAATGGCACACTGGGAGGAAAGGCTGCTCTTTAATGTTCCACTGTAAAGATTTTACTTTAGTGGGGCCGACAAAATACTCCTGCAAACCAAGTAACAGGCTAACTAAGCAAGGCTGAAGGCTGAACAACCTAAACGAAGTCCAAGTTCAAAATTATTCACCACTACCACCCTTCTGCTAAAAATGTGGTATTGTGAAATGTAAAGGCCCTTAACATTATCTTCTTTCTTCCTTCTAAACAAAAACTAGCCTCTTTTCTAAAGACTTACCTATTTTAGGAAGAAGCGCAAGAGGGAACACAATGCCAACACAAATGATTATTAGTAGCGTTTGTCCATCAAGATACCAAGACCTATTAGAAAAAAAAAAAAAAAAGTCCTATTTTAGGCACAGGAATCCAGTGCTTGTGTACACACACACACACACACACACACACACACACACAGTTAAACCATTACAACCACCCATTAGGAAAAGCCTACTTCCTTTCATTAAAATATGTTCTTGTGAAATCCTATCATTCTTATTAATGAATTTATATTTAAGAAAGGTATCAAAACAATGAGATACCATTTTCAACTACCAAATTAGCACCTATTTAAAAGTAAGGTAATAGTCAATGTCGGCGAGGAGCGACAAGGCGCACACAAACTGGTGACGGTAAGGGTGCCTGGCTGGCCCCGTCTGTTAAGAGTCTGGCTGTTGTTTCTGGCCCCTCATGACCTCACTGAGCCCCAGGGTCAGCCTCTGTGCTCAGTGGGGAGTCTGCCTGAGGGTGCTCTCCCTCTTCCTCTGCCCCTCCCCCCGCTCGTGCACACGCTCTCTCTCTCTCTTAAATAAATAAATCTTAAAAACTGGTGAGGGTAAAAACTGTGTGCATTACCTTTCTGGAAAGCAATCTGGCAAAAGATATTGAAAAACTTCACATATTTAACACTTATAAAAGACTATTAAAAACAATCAGGGGGTGCCTGCGTGGCTTGGTCGGGTAAGTGTCTGACTCCTGATTTTGGCTCAGGTCATAATCTCAGGGTCATGAGATGGAGCCCCCAGATGGCTCTGTGCTGGGTATGGAGCCTGCTTAAGATTCTCCCCCACCTCCCTCTGCCTGCCCCCACCCCTCCCTGCTCATGTGCACCCTCTCTGTCTCTCTCTCTCTCTCTCAAATAAATAAATAAATAAATAAATAAATAAATAAATAAATAATCAGTTGGGGTGCCTGGGAGGCTCAGCTGCTTAAGCGACTCTTGATTTCAGCATTTCAGCCCAGGCCTTGATCTCAGGGTCATGAATTCAAGCCCTGCACTGGGCTCCACACTGGGTGTGGAGTCTACTTAAAAAAAATAAATAAAAGATAAACAATCAGCAATAAGAACATAAATATCTGTAAAAAGAGGTTTACTAAAAACATTAAAAATATTGAAAATTGGAAAAAAATATCTAAGACCACGACACTTTTAAAACAAATTATGGGACTACGGGACAATCATAAGAAAGAAAATTTTATAGGTATAATAATATAATAAATAATATAATAATATAATGATATGAAATCATAAATATATATGCCATGATTAGCAATGTTGAGGAAACGTACAGATTCGTTACAAATCGAAAAGAACTGCAACATATTGATAGCCATCCACTCTGGGTAGCAGAATGATAGGTAATTTTTCTTCTTTACAGTTTTCTATATTTTTCAAATTTTCAAGAAAGAGCATGAATTACCAGGAAAAAAAAGTATTACATTTTTCATATAAAGGCATTAAAATATTAAATTTAAAAAAAGGTAGGTTAAAAGTGTGATGATGTATTTGGTTACTTAAAAAAACTGGATGAACATTAACAAAAAGCTCAGAAGGATATTCTTAAAATACCAGAAGGAGATATTTCTATGTGGTAGCAATATGAGCAATTTTTATTTTCTCCTTGTTCGCATATAGATTCTGGTTTCAATTTTCTAATATAAAATACATGTGTGGAAATTTTAAAAAGTTAGAGTTAATTCCCCAAGAATTTAACAGTAAAGACTTCACTTTAGTACATAAAGGACAAACAATTTATGAAAGTATAACTAGTAAATACACATGAAGAAAAATCCAATTTCTGGTGCTAATTAAAGAAATAAACACGAGGCTGTTGAAATTAAACTACTAAAATTATTTAAAAAGTAATATTCAAGAATGTGGCATAACTGGTCCTTCAGGCATTGCTAGTGATCTTGTAAATGAATACTACTTCTGGAAGAACAATGACATTATGTAGCAAAAGCACTAAAAATATGGTAATCTAAGAAAATAATCTATAATATAAAGAATTCTATGTGCATGAAGCTATGAATACAACATTAAGAAGCTGGAGGGAAGTCCTATATATTTAACAATAGAGAATATTAGGCCAATAAAAGCATATTCAGTGGAATGCTATGCAGTTTAAAAAAAAAGATAAGTTTAGTAAAATGGAAAATACTAATGATAAAAACATAAAATATATCATTATTAACTACGTTTTTAAAAGCTTTTGAGAAAAATTAAAAGGAAATAAAACAATAATGATGAGGTAAGAGATGGTATTATGTACGATTTTTATTTGCTTTCTTTTCTAAATTTTCTATAATCATTTTTCCCTGAAACTTATACATATATACACACGCACAACAGTAACAAAGTATAATTAATGTCAATATGGCAGCTGGAGCATCAAAGACAATAGGGATTATTTTTTCAAATCATTTGGCAGATACTCTCAGAATTCCCGGGTAGTGAAAATTCATCCTCTTTTTCTACCAGGTAGTTAAGTCACCCACTAACATGTTAAATTAAGAAAATGGATAAATTCCTAGAAACATACAACATATCAGAATTGAATCATGAGAAATAGAAAAGATGAACAGAGCAATAATAAGAAAATGAATCAGTAATCAAAAATTTCCCAACAAAGAAAAGCCCAGGGCCAGATAGTTTTACTGATGAATTCTACCAAGTATTTAAAGAAGAATTTATGCCAATCCTTCTCAAACTCTTCTAAGAAACTGAAGAGAAGGGAACACTCCCAAACTCATTTGACAAGGGTAGCATACTCTAATATAAAAGCCAGATAAGCACACTATGAAAAAAGAACACCACACATCAATATCCCTAATGAACATAAATGTAAAAATCCTCAATAAAATATTAGCAAAATGAATTCAATGGCACATTAAAAAGATCATACACCATGATTAAGTGGAATTTATCCCTGGAATGCAAGGGTGGTTGAACATATCCAAATCAATAAATATTGATAGGATGAAAGATAAAAATCATATGATCGGGGCGCCTGGGTGGCACAGCGGTTAAGCGTCTGCCTTTGGCTCAGGGTGTGATCCCAGTGTTATGGGATCGAGCCCCACATCAGGCTCCTCTGCTATGAGCCTGCTTCTTCCTCTCCCACTCCCCCTGCTTGTGTTCCCTCTCTTGCTGGCTGTCTCTATCTCTGTCGAATAAATAAATAAAATCTTTAAAAAAAAAATCATATGATCATCTCAACAGATGCAGAAAAAGCATTTGACAAAATACATTAACCTTTTTATAATAAAAGCCTTTGACAAATTGGGTATAGAAGGAACATACCTCAACATAATAAAGGCTGTATACAAAAAACCTACAGCTAACATCATTCGCAAAGAGTGAAAGGTTGAAAGCTTTTCCTCTAAGATCAGGAACACCAGGGTGCCCACTCTCACTACTCCTATTAAACATAGTACTGGAAATCCTAGCTAGAACAAATCAGGCAGGATTAAATAAATAAATAAATAAATAAATAAATAAATAAATAACATCCAAATTGGAAAGGAAATAGTAAATCTGTCTTTATTTGCAGATCATACGATGTTATACAGAGACTGTACTAAAGACTTAACCAAAAAGCTGTTAGAACTAATCAACACATTCAGTAAAGTTGCAGGTTACAAAATCAACATACAGAAATCAGTCACATTTCTATACACTAACAACAAAATATCTGAAAAAGAAGTAAAACAATCCCATTTACAATAGCATCAGAAACAATAAAATATGTAGGAATAAATTTAACCAAGGAAGTGGAAGATCAGTACACTGAAAACTGTAAGACAAGATTTTAATGACAGAAATTGAAGACAACACAAATGGAAATATATCCTATCTATGTTCATGGATAGGAAAAATTAATTTGTTAAAATGTCCATACTACCCAAAGCCATCTATAGATTTAATGCAATCCCTATCAAGATTCTAATGACACTTTTTATAGAAATAGAACAATCCTAAAATTTGTACGGAACCCACATGGCCAAAGCAATCCTGAGAGAGAAAACAAAGCATCACACTTCCTGATCTCAAACTATACTATAAAGCTGCTGTAGTAATCAAAACAGTATAGTACTGACAAAAATAGACACACGGAGCAATGGAATGAATGAAGAGCTCAGAAATAACTCTGTGCCCATATACAGCCAAACTGGTATCTGACAAAGGAGCCAAGAGCGTTCAATGGGGGAAAAAGTCTCTTCAATAAATGGTGTTAGGAGAACTGGAAAACACATGCACGAAAATGAAATTTTTCTCCTATCTTATAGCACTCACAAAAATTAACTCGAAATGGATTAAAGACTTAAATGTAGTATCTGAAACCATAAAACTTCTATAAGAAAACACAGGGGGAAAGCTCCTTGACATTGGCCTTGTCAATAATTTTTTGGATATGATACCAAAAGCACAAGCAACAAAAGCAAAAATAAGTGGGACTACATCAAACTAAAAAGCTTTTGCACAGCAAAAGAAGCAATAAACAAAATGAAGAGTAATCTATGGAATGAAAGAAAATATTTGCAAACCATATGACTGACAGGGGTTAATATCCAAAATATATAAAGAACTCATACAACTCAACGGCAAAAAAAAAAAAAAAATTGAACAATCCAGTTTAAAAATGCACAGAGGAAACCAACAGCCATTTTTCCAAAGAAGACATACAAATGGCCAACAAGTATATGAAAAGATGCTCAACATCAGTAATCATCACAGAAATATAAATTCAAACCACAGCGAGATATCACCTCACACTTGTTAGTATGGGTTATCAAGTGCTGGTGAGCAAGTGGAGATAAAGGAATCCTTGTGAACTGTTAGTGAGAAGGTGAACTGGTTCAGCCACTAGGGAAAATAGTATGGAGGTTCCTAAAAAAATTAAAAATAGGGGCAGCTGGGTGGCTCAGTTGGTTGAGTTCCTGGCTCTGATTTCAGCTCAGGTCATGATTTCAGGGTCCTGGGATGGAGCCTAGCATCAGGAGTGCTCAGCTGGGAATCCGCTTGAGGATTTCTCTCCCTCTCCCTTTTCCCCCACCCGTCTGCTCATGCACACGCATGTGTTTGCACGTGCTCTCGCTCTCAAATAAATAAATAAACAAATAAATCTTTAAAAAAAAATGATACAGCAATGCCACTTCCGGGTGACATCTCCAAAGGAAATAAAAACAGGATATCAAAAAGATATGTGTATTTCCATATTTATTGCAGCATTATTCACAATAGTCAAGATACGGAAACGACTGAAGTGTTTGTCACTGGATGAATGGATAAAGAAGATGTGGGGTCTGTGCATGTGTATGTAGAGCACATATACCATATATATATAAATACTATATATATACTATATGTGGAATAATGGAGTAGTATCCAGCCATGAGAAGAAGGAAATCTTGCCATTTGTGACAACATGGTTGGACTCTGAGGGTGTTATACTAAGTGACATAAATCAGGCAGAAAAATATTACCATTTATCACTTATACGTAGAATCAAAAAAAGCCAAACTCGTGGAAACAGAGTAGAATAGTGGTCACCAGCAGGGCTGGAGGTAGAGGAAGCAAGGGAACTGAGATATTGGTCAAATGGGACAAACTTGCAGTTACGGGATGAGTAAGTTCTGGGGACTGTGACTGTGGTTAACAATAATGTATCGTATACCTGAAAGTTGCTAAGAGAGTAGACCTTAACTACAACCTGATGGAGGGGTTAGCTAACACTACAGTGGTAATCACATTGTAATACACAAGTGTATCAAAATGTTGTACACCTTAAATTTATACAATGTTATATGTTAATTATATCTCAAGGAAAGAAAGAAAGAAAAGGTTTTCCCCTACACAGGCTTCAGCCCCTGGCTTCTACCATGGACTTCATGATTCACTGTGTCTCTTTTATTCCTGGTTTCAGACGAAGTCCTTTGTAATGTATCTTTAGTGGGTATTGGTGGGTGCCAACAACTTCCTTTGAAACAGAACAAAAGAAGGAGCGGCAGCAGAAACAGCACCATGACCACACCTTTCCCCTGTTCCCTCCAGTTCGTGTCTTTAGGAAATGCCTGTATCGGAACCTAAAACTTGAGCACGAGTATCTCTAGCACTCAGGGACCTGGAGCTGTGCTCTCTGCATGTACACGAGCCTCTCAATTCCTGTCTGTAGGGGACCGAAGGGCACACAAACTAAGAATGCAAAATGATACCGGGCAGGTTCATCTTCTAGTCAGTCTTGAGTAAGTATTAAAATGGGAACTTCAAAATACCCCTCATTGAGGAACACTTGGCAACTAAGTTTCTGAGGCTGGCAAAAAGCCCAGGGCTCTACGCCTAAAATCTCTTCCTCCAGGGACCCAATATCAGACCCAGACGATTGCAGTGTCAGGAGAAAAAAGGCCCAATGGGCCAGCAAAGCAGATTCCATCTGTTAGTACTGCTGTTCCTTCTGTCATGAAGGGGGAGTTGTGCAAAGAGCACATCAATCCTTAGGACCAAAGACTCTTTTCTGTTGCATAAGAACAAACGTTTTGAAATCCTGAACTTTATAACTTATACTATTACAACTATACTATGTCAGACCACAATTCACTCATGCCCAGAAGCCACGAGACTGCCCAAAGCACTGAACCGTGGGACTGAAGACCACGTCCCCTCCTCCCCGCAGTCTCTCAGCATCACAGTGACGGTATGCCAGCGCAAGAAGAGGCCTCGGAGATCATTTGGCTCAACGACTGCATCTTGTATGTCTGTAACAGCAGCGAAAGGATGAGAATGATCTTGGTGATAGGAGAAATGGAAACAATCTCCACTCTCTCTCTCTTTTTTTTTTTAAGATTTATTTATTTATTTGAGAGAGAGAGCGTGCATGCATGAGAGCAGGGGAAGGGGCAGAGGGAGAGAAGCAGACAGGGGGCTCCATCTCACGAGCCTGAGATCATGACCTGAGCCAAAACTGAGAGCTGGATGCTTAACAGACTAAGCCACACAGGAGCTCCTGATCTCTACTCTTGAATGGTCACTCTTGAGTTATGCTATTTTTCAGATACTGCCTCGTTTTTCTCAAGATGGTGCTTTCCTTTACGCTCTCGTCACAGGATTGAATTTTAAATTCCTAATACAAAGAGAACTTTATTGCAAAATATAATTTCTCTATCCCTTGCTTGACTACTGGTTATTATTAATTTCTTATACTTACTCAGGTACATTAATAAAGCCAATTGTCGAAGTGATTTTCTTTATCATTCAACTATAGGGCAATTCAGTAACACACACTAACGTTAGTTTAGATTTGATATGCATGTCACCGGCAACTGAATTGTGTTTGGTAATGGATATTTTCCAAAGAACAGAGATGATTAAACTTGCAAAATTAAACCCAGCCCCAGAAATATAAACCAGTAAAAAGTAATCTCAAAAAGCACATATTAAATAAGTATATTTTATAAATCAAGATTTTAGAAGAATATACTAACCTTAAATTTTTTCCTAAGGGGGGAAAAGAATTCTCTAACAGAACCCCTGTTTTCCTACTGTAATCTAAATATACATTCCTTTAAGCCAAAAGAATTAGAGTAAAAAGTTTTATACTTCCTAGAAAACTTGTTTGATCTGTGGATTTAATCCTATATGATAAAAATGTTCCAAGTATGAAATATAGAGTATAAATCCTTAGCTGTATTGCAAATGCTTTGGCATGCAGATGCTTTTTTCCATATTTTAATGAAAACCAGATTTATTTATAAGTTGCTTTAATTTCATTCTCGAATGGAATGGAACAAGAGTATCATATGTTCTGAATTAGGATCTTACTCACATCCCATATCAATTATGTAACTCAAATGCAAGACAACTTAATTGTGTCAATCATATTCCCCTGACAAGATCATTAAATGTTAACAGAGAGCTTCCAACTTTTAACAGCCATAGATTTTTAAAATATAAATTATTCTCTGAAAAGTACAGATGCCTCATACAAGTTTGGGGTAAGTATTATAGCTTCTGACTTCTAACAGTAATTGCTGAAATTAGAATATTATGAACATAAGGTTTCTTTTTGATAACATCTTTATAAAGGTTTATATTTCACAAAGGTACATCAAATCTCACAGAAAATAAGCACACCTGAAAGATCGTAAGTGCAATTTATTGTCAATCAAACCCTGAAATAAAAGCATAACAATATCATATTGATCTCAGAAAAAAATATTGCTATGTAACTTTATTTAGAAATAAACTGCCCTAGATAGTTGTCAACTATAACATTTGTTTCTTATTTTATAGCGTTAAGCTTCAAAGATTGATGATTTATCTGCATTCTAACCAATTAATACAGTCTGTGTTTTTTACAACTCTGAAATCCAAAACAAGCAAATGTACATTACATGTAAAACAAGACGAGGCAGTTAAAGCGGTGTGCAATTTTCATCAAAACTAAGATGATGCAAACTGGCCACAGCATTTTAAGTATAGCTTTAAAAATCCATTTCTGACATATAAAAATACCATTTTAATCAATTTTCTACTAATAGGAGTAAGATGGGTTGTTTTTTTTTAAGCAAACCAGAAACAAAAAAACCCAATAAGATAAATAGTAATTGACTTAAAGTGAAAGCTATGGTAAAAGTATCACATTTAGAGAAAGAAGACCTCGGTTTTAGAAGCCTCATACTACCTTAATTACTTCTAAAACTTTATATGCATGTTTATCCCTCCTCTTTCCACAAAGATATATGAAAATTTAAAAAAAAAGTAAATAGAAGTCACCAAATTCAGGAGCAAGAAAAAGGCAAACACATGACAACTATTAGGATTAACAGTTTATGCAGTACATTCAAATTTGACTCTGACCTCCCTGGCACAGTAAACAGGGAAAATCCCACCTTTAATATAGTTATTATTGAAATTTCTTTATTTTTAATTGAGGGTATATTTGACATTCAACATTATGGAATTTCTTAATTTTCCACATTTACACTACATGAACTTACAAAAGCATATATATATATATATATATATATATATATATATGGCACATATATATATATATATAAAATATCTTATTTGATCATATCAACAACTTTGTTAGGAAGGCAATATTGGTACCCACATTAAGCCAGGTGAAGAAACCTAAGGCTCAAAATTAAGTTATATGGCCAGAAGAAGTAAAATCAATTTCCTGAGGTCACTGACATGGATAGAACACGTCTCCTTAGTCTAACGTTCCTGATTCTACCTCTCAATGCCCTCAGTTCTTAGCCCTAAACTATAAAACAAATTTGTCACATAGAAGTTTTTGAGTAACAGAATTGTCCTGAATATTTTTACAGCAAATGAAAAAGTGAATTTCACATAGCTCTTTCTTATAGCAATTGTTCATCAAACTAAGAGCATAAAATTTAAAAGAAGACAAAGCAAGGCAGTTGTGGACATCAAAGGTGATAATGAATGTGGCCTACACAAAGGCACAGTATCTTCTGATGATGAAAAATCATTACGGACTTCCAGTTTCTATTCAGATCTAAAGTACACCATACTTTCCTTATAAATATGTATTTGCAGTTGTCTAAGTAGAACTTTTTCACGGAAGCCAAGTTGTAAAAGCTAAAAAAGTTAATTTTTAAAACTTGCCCTGCCGTCCAGAACAAGTCCAAATATTAGAGCAAAACGACCAAATATTTAAGTCTAAAAGTCTGATAGGTTTTTGTGTTGTGGTTTAGAAATTATGTGAAATCACTTGATGACACTTCAAAGAATTTATTCTGTCAAGTGTCCTTTTCTCAAAATTTCTTTTTCTATGCAATGAAAGGAAAAGTATAATAAATTTGATTTTTCCCATAAAAAGAGATGAGTCAAGAGTCTTTAGAACCCAGTAATTTTTAAATAATAAAGGAGAAAGGAAGTATAATGTGGTTTAGTATTGTTTATAATATTGTTAAAAACCAGGAAATGAAATCATTAAGTCCCTGCAAATCATTTATTTTTTCAAACCACGCTCTGGAATAGAAACCTCACAAGTGTGGTTGTAACTTTATCACTGTGGTTTGCGGAGAAGCAACAGCAGCATGATCCAGTCCCCTCCTTTGTTTAAGACCTCTCTCTCCATACTTTCCACCATCCCCCATTCCCTATATCTCAATCTTTCATATTCCCAGAAATTTCTCCTTTCCTCTTCTCCAAGAGATAGTTCCTCTCCATCCTGCCCTATTTTTCCGTATCATTAATAAGTATTTATTGAATTAACAAATTTATGGATACAACCTGAAGTATTTTTTCTTACCCAGTATGGTCTCCAGACAAAAATTCTGAAACAGCAGCAGGAAGCTCTGTTTTAATAATTAAGAGATAAGACGACATAGCTGCAAAAAGGATAAAAATAGGTCCTATTAGAATTCTATAATTTTTAGCCATTTAAAGAATAATCTATACAGAAACACAGATGTCCATTAGGGCTTTGACAACATGTGGAAGATGAACTCATACTGCACGATCCCAAAGGTATATACACACCAGGAATGGAGATAAGTAACTTTGTAGAGAATAACTGGTAGTTCATTAAGGATCCTTTGCTTACATTTCAAACCCAAGACAAACTATTTAGGTAAGAGAAACGGTCTGAATTACAGGCCTTTTATAAATGAAATTTTCTTTGAAGTTTTGCACAAATTTGTATGTTATCAACCCTATGCAAGGCATTAGAAGTTAGTTTAGCAACAACTGACAAGAAACAGTTAAATAAGTACAGTTAATAATTCTGATTACTTGTTTCTTCTTACTAGAGACAGCCCCCAGAAGTCTCCCTCCCTCCCTCTTCCTTTCTCTGCTTGCCTCCAACACACGTTATGCATGTTACTATAAAATAAAAACAGAATGCATAATGAGTTACATTTTAAATTGTCCTTTAAAACTGATTAGGAAAGATTCAATGGAAACAAAGGGACAAAACTTACAACTTTTATTCCATTTTATTAACAGGGCTCATCTGTATTATGCAATCGCAACCTGAAGCTAACATTACTTCTTACATTTTATCTGACAGGATCCAAGAAAGAACTAGCTTTTATAGCATTTTAATAATGATCCTATTTCTGATGTAGCTACAAAAAAACATAAATCCTATAAACCTTCCACCATATATTAGGAAATATTTTAATATGGTTATGGAATATAGAACTCATCTATATATAAATACTTGAGTTTAAGCTTACATTTTAAGTACACAGAAACCCAGATGATTGGAATCAGCGCTTCAGTTTAACAGAGTAATAATCTCTCTTTCCCCCAGAGATTAAGGATATATTAAAAAAGGACCAAGAATATATCCAAGAAGAATAAAGAGCATACTCTGTACGCACATTAATTTTATTACTTATTTATATTTCAGGAAACACTTCACTTTCTCCTTGGACGTACAAAAGCTAAGAACACAAATGAATGCCAAGTCTGAATGGTAAAAATCTGGGGAAAAATTGATTAAAAGGCTCAAATGTTTAAGAAGAGTGTGTTTTTCTCTAACAACATATGTAAACATAGCTAAATTTCTCCACAATTATTACACTGTTGTGTGACTACTTAAGAAAGAAAAAAAGGAAATATACTAGTTCGTATATAAATTTATATAAAGATAGACAATAATTACACACACAGACAGATACACATAATGTTTTAAGTAAAATGATGTACCCATGGCAAAATAAAATTTAGAACAGTTAAGTAATCATTTCTCTGCAATGAAAATACATATATACACATTTATGACTACTTATTCTTCCACAAAAGTACAGTTGTCGAAGTACAGCCTTCTCCCCAACAGAAATACAGTACCTTTCTTCAAACTCTTTTTGTCTGGGGACATTACAATTGGCTGTCTATGAAAAGGTGTTCTGTATTGTTCACACTGTCAAAAGCAAAAATGCAGAAGGAAGGTTCAGATTAACCTCCTCCACTCAAGGATTTGGGGTCTTTGTTTATAATACTTTATCTATTCCAAAGAATCATACACATATGGTATAATGAAAATCATGAGCTGAATTTTCTGAAACTGGCCTAGAGCTGTTTAAATGTATCTTGCAAGGAGAAAAAGCGGCAAAAGTACCTTAAACACAAGGAATGCAGACTTCCTATACAACGTAATTTATTATCTGCCCATCAGTCTTTCTTGCTTGGATTAATCCAACACCACATGCATTTCTAAAGTTTCAGGCATTCATCTCTTTCAGTAATTTTCTATTATTTCTTTTAGATCTTTAGTTGTAAAAGCTTCAATGAATATGATATCATATTTCTTTCTAATATACAATCTGTCATTCTTCCCAGAATTTCTATTAGCCCCTGGCTAATCATTTGATCACTTTTATCCTCTGTTGTAGCCTTAACTCTTTGGTTTTCAAATGGGAGTCCTATTTCATTAGATTCCAGTCTGAAGAATCATGTATATTTCAAGAAACATGAACTCACTAAACATATGCTTCTCTCTCAAAAAGAGATCTCAGCATACAAGATATAACAAAACATGCAAAATACTGCTTCTTTCTTAGGGAATGCTGGTGTTTGTCTTAAGAGCTACAAAACCACACAGCTCCTGACGAGGAAAAGCCCCAGTGATTAAGCAAGTAAAACAAAGACAGACATTATCCTTTTCACTATCTTAATTATTTGTTCTTAACCACAAGTAAACTTCCATGCAAGGACTAGCACCTTAACATATTACATATAATACAGAGAAGAAACAAAAGAGATTACCAAAACACAAAGTAACTTAGGAAATACATCTTAGATTCACATAAAAAGGACAATTAGCTCAATAAAATAAAATAGAAAAGTTTTAAAGACATAATATCAATAGTAAGGCTTTGTTTTTAACCAAAAGGTTCCCTAGATCAAACAGCTGCCTGCCACACCTCTTGTCTCATGTCTTCTATTAATGGCATAAGGAAGTGTTTAGAGACTTATCTTAGAGACAGGTCATAAGCAAGAATTTGTAAATGATTTTTGCTGACATCAATACATAGCATAGACTCCTAGTTCAAGACACACCATGTTGTACTCTAAATTAATAGCTGTGTAACAGGGTCATCCATTTTAGCCATGGTTATGGTTAAGTGATTCTGGCCGCCACACTAACAAGCCAGAACTGGTGCTAGAAGACATACCTTGATGACAGGTACTCAAGCCATTACAAATCATTTAGTTTTACCATGTTAACTAAGTAAGTATTCTTTTCTCCTTCATTTTAAACATAACTAATAGAACCCATTTAATGGAAACTGCCCTGAGAAGGAAATAAAAAAATCTGTCAATCTAATCAAAACACAGAAATTGAGAGTATTCTTTGAAAAACATGGGGAAAAGCAACTGTTATATTAAGAAATGACTAAAGTAGGGTAAAATCTGATTAGGCAATAGCAAGTAGTAAGGTATTAATACTGGTTGATCTAATCATAGAAGAGAAACACATGAGCAGGGAACATGGAGGTTGAAGGGAGAGATGTCAGAAACAACAGAAAAGGGGAAAGGGCCCTGCGAGAGAAGAACCACGAGAACAGTGAACATTTTGGGGTTTTGGACGCCTAGTCCATGTTTCACAGTATTCTAGTGATTTGCAAGCTATTTTCTCAATTAACCTTTACTACAAAACTGTGAGGTAGATATTTATTTCACAGATACAGAAATGGAGGCACGAAGAAGTAATGTGCCCAAGGTAGTGATGGTAGAAACAGCCAGGCTGGCTTGAGATTAACTGTTAGGGAAAAGTGCAGGAGCAAAGCGAAGAAGAAATCACCACAGCAAAGAAAAATAAGGGAAGTCTGTCAAAAGGACCACTCCCTAGAATTTTTTCTTTTTTCATCGGCATTGAAATAACAAATTGCTTACAAATGCTGAATTCAATAGTTAAGATCAAAGAAATGAATGAGAAGTCGTAAAAACACTGTGTTCGTTTCACTTTGACATGTATTTTCAATGTAATTTATTTCAGCTTTGTAGCTGGTTTGGTGAAGTTATTAGTCCAAGATTGCTCAGAAGAGCTAAGGAGTTTCCTGAGGGCCTCCACTGCATCCACGACTATGATTCTAATGCATCTGCAACTGTGACTGTAATTCAGAGGAAAAAGCTTCCTATTCTCACATATTTGAGATATTAACATCAAACTGAAATGTAAAAAAAAATTA
Source organism: Ursus maritimus (assembly GCF_017311325.1). Classification (NCBI taxonomy): domain Eukaryota; kingdom Metazoa; phylum Chordata; class Mammalia; order Carnivora; family Ursidae; genus Ursus; species Ursus maritimus. The sequence goes on from NW_024425008.1 coordinate 37,235,411, forward strand.
AAACAAAACAAAACATAAAACCAATCCCTCTTCCCAAAAACCCTGTACTCTTATGGACTGTTTTTCCCAGGACTCCTTGAAAAAATATAAAGCCTCATTTGGAGTCTGGGCCTAAGAAATCATTAGTTTGCAAAAATAATTACCCTTTTTGTTAAACTCTTAAAATACACGTATGAAGATAAGATTACATACAGCTATTTTTAAAACAGAATTAAGTTTTCAGCACTTGGAAGAAGTTCAGCAACTTCTTAAAGGATTAGTCAGCCAGCCCTAAACAGATGTACTATGGGAGGAAATAATAAGTTTGCCTTTCCGTCTGAGAGATTCAGTTTTACTTCAAACATGTTTTTAGTCAGGGATAGCAACAGGTTTATTCTATTCAACACATCTTATTAACCTGGGGTTCCTCCTAAATGTCCAAATGCCAGTGAAAGTCTGTCCCCACTCAAAAGAGTACACGACACAATCTCTTTTTCTAAACCCCCCCCAAAAATGTCATTTCCCTAATCTGTAAAAAAAATGGAAATCAAAACATATGGAGGAAAATTTTCTCCATAACCCTAAGAAAATGTTTGTCTTTATCAAGATCTTAAATTTGAACACAATGGGAGAATATTTACTATTCTGAAATCCTATAATAAACTTCAATAAGTCACAGGAATAAATGATAGAGCATAAGGAATACAGTGGAAGATATTGCAACAGCAATGTAACAGGACAGATGGCAGCTATGCTTGTGGTGAACACAGCATAATGTATAAACATGTCAAATCGCTAAGTTGTACACCTGAAACTAATGTAACATTGTGTGTCAACTATACTCAAATAATTTGTAAAAATTATTACTAAGAGGGGCACCTGGGTGGCACAGTGGTTAAACGTCTGCCTTCGGCTCAGGGCGTGATCCCGACGTTCTGGGATCGAGCCCCACATCAGGCTCTTCCGCTATGAGCCTGCTTCTTCCTCTCCCACTCCCCCTGCTTGTGTTCCCTCTCTCGCTGGCTATCTCTCTCTCTGTCAAGTAAATAAATAAAATCTTAAAAAAAAAGTTATTACTAAGAAATACATTACTTTCAAAACCTTTAAAAAATTTTTTAAAGATTTTATTTATTTGATATATATATAAAGAGAGAGAGAGGGCACAAGCAGGAGGGGGAGCTGGCAGAGGGAGAGGGAGAAGCAGGCTCCCTACTGAGCAGGGAGCCCAATGCGGGGCTCTATCCCAGAACCCAACTGGGAACATGACCTAGCAGAAGGCAGATGCTTAATGGACTGAGCCACTAGGTGCCCCTCAAAACCTTTTTAAAGTGACATGTTGCCAGTAAATTTTATCAAAAGAAGTACTTGTGGAAAAAAAAAAAACCCTTCCTTCCAAATTTCCTATATCTTTCCTATTCTAAAACAGTGCTTTCTAGAATTTCTGGACAGTACTGTTTGGGCTCAAAGAAGCTATAGTATGTCTACAGATGAGCTGACCAGCAGATGGCGTTGTAACAGCACTCCCAACCCCAGTCTCCCAGGGGACAGTACCAACTAAAACACCTAAAATGACTTCACTATCCTACAAATAAAAAAAAAAAAAAAAAAGGCAGAAAATGAAACCAAATAGTTTCTAATTTACCTAATATTAAATCATGAATTTTAAAAACATTGAGACTCTGAAATTTTTATAGTTCTCAACTGAAAATGATCTTATTTATACCTCTCTGATTATGAGATTTAGAAATTGTACTGCTTGAGTACAAAAAAGGGTTGCAGAGTTTCTCTTAAAACTTAAGATTTCCAAACTGAGGTGTTAATCAAGACTGCTGGAGTAAGGTTTGTGGGATCTGTGCCAGACTGGAAAAGCTGGATCATTCTAGCACTTTCAGGAAGTTCCAGTAAGACTAATGCTCAGGGTTCTGCTTTCACAATATATATAGCAGTGATTCAAACTTTAATCTCCTTTAAGGAACTGGAGCTTTAAAGAAGTAATATGCTATCAATAGGGGTCCCTCATATTTTATACAGAGCAAAGTAAGAATTTAATGTACTCCTCAGAGCCACTCACGTTTCCACACTTTGAGATGAGTGGGATACAAAACCAAAAAAAAACATCAATTAACTTCACTTTATATCATGCACTTCTAGTTCACAGGACTTTCTCTGGTTTGACTAAAAATGATTTGGGGTTTACGGCTTGCTTTCTAGGAATATGTTAGCCTACTGAGTGGTCTATCTCAAGAGTTCAGATGAATGTGAGACTAACTACTTACTTTGGTTTTTAGGAAAAGAATCTCATAATGCGACACAGCTAGAGAACTACGTGGAAACTACACACACTTACTTGCTACGAGGGTTCTTACTCCTTTTACCAGTAGCCCACCAAATTCAAACCCTAAGCCAGAGTTCCCTCGCCTGTAACAATATTCAATATTGAAACTTCCAGATGTCTCTTTTCTGACTTTGTGTCCCAGCAGGAAGGACTCTCAGCAAATGCCACTCCAGCACCTAAGGAAAGAGGCAGCTGGGGGCTACCACTAGGACTTATTTCAGTCCCCTAATTCATCATTGTGGGGAGGAGATCAGGAATTGTTTGGAAGCAGTAGAATACCTACTAGAGGGCTCTCCATATTCCAAAGACAAAGGTTTCCATAAGCTTAGAATAAGAGTGCTAAATTTAGTGAGTCACATTTTTTTCTATCATAAAGTTTAGAGATTATTCAAAGACACTATATTTTTCCAATCAGTTTGTTAGACTACATCAGTGCCCTGTGACTAATACTTGGTGCCTTGTTGATGCTGAGGGAAAAAAAGTTTCCTGTGAAGTTGTGACAGTAAATTCTTTCCAAAAGAAATTATATACTCACTAATATATTCCATGGTCTCCTCCTCCCAGATGATCAATTCTCTTCCTCCTAAAGAAGCACCGAGCCAGGCTGCTGGCTTTTCCTTCTCGCTCTCCTTCTCTTATTCCTTCCTTTCTTCCTATAATAAGCATTACTTACTAAATGCCTACTATGTGCTGGGTACTAAAAACATGAATGAATGAGTAAATTATCTAGATTTATGGAATAAGGAGATGTAGGCGATAACTGGGTCTTCACTGAAACATCCCTGTAACAAATACTGATCAAGAGCAATTCATGATCATTTTGACGTTAAAGGTCTCTCTGTTCTATTTTTCTCATAGATTCATCAGGGGCATAGAATCCTAAGAAAACTGAAAAGTGTTTAAATGTTACAAAGAACAGAAGAGCACATGGGAGTAGGGGCAGAGGTAGAGGGAGTCTCCATAGGGCTCGATCTCACAACCCATGAGATCATGATCTGAGCCGAAACCAAGAGCTGGTCACTTAACCGACCATGCCACCCAGGTACCCTAAATCACTTTTTCTTAAAAAAGATTATAATATAAAGCAAATAAGCAAATCAACATACGTAGACTCGAGAGAATTGATGATTTTCTGCCACCAGATGCAGGAATCCTTTCTAGGACATTCTTTTTCTAGAACATTTTTTTAATTTCATGTTTGGCTTTTCAAATATTTAAAGCTAGTGATCAGTCTAGCCATTCCTTTTTCTCTTTTTCTTGATAAATATATCTAGAATATTAAAAAATACTTGGACATACCTCATACAAATCCTATTCAGCTCTGTTCAGTTCAACAAAGGTTTATCAAGCCTCAGGTATTGTGCTAGGTTCCGGAAGTACAAAAAGAAATGAGACCTAGTCCTTGCCCTGCAAGAGCTTACAAGAGAGTAGGGGAGAAAAACATATATATATATACAGCTTCAATCTAATAAAAAGTGCTAAAATAGATCATGCACAATAATAGTTAGATACAAGATTAAAGAACAAGGAAGGGATCAGAGCGAAGGATATCAAGAATACAAAAGTGGGCATTTTGGCAGGGTCACACACTTGGGTCCGAATTCCTGGATTGACAATACTGTATAAGGGGTGCGTGGGTGGCTCAGTCGGTTAAACGGCTGCCTTCGTCTCAGGTCATGATCTTGGGTCCTGGGATCAGCCCCAAGTCAGGACCCTGTTCAGTGGGGAGTCTGCTTCTCCCTCTGCCCCTCCCACCTGCTCATGCGTGTGCTCACGCCCTCTCTCTCAAATGAATAAAAAAAAAAATCTTAAAAAAAAAAATTCTAGGGGCGCCTGGGTGGCTCAGGCATTAGGCGTCTGCCTTCGGCTCAGGTCAGGATCCCAGGGTCCTGGGATCGAGCCCTGCGTCTGGCTCCCTGCTCAGTGGGACGCCTGCTTCTCCCTCTTCCACTCCCCCCATGCTTGCGTTCCCTCTCTTGCTGTCTCTCTCTGTCAAATAAATAAATTTTTTAAAATCTTAAAAAAAAAAATTCTACATAAAATGCCAAATAGTAGTTCAACCTAATCTAAACAAAATGTGATGGTTCTGAGTAATAAGATAGAGAGAATAATGAGGAATGGAAAATATTAAAATATACACTCATATAAGGGGCACCTGGGTGGCTCCGTCAGTTAAGCGTCTGCCCTCAGCTCAGGTTATGGTCCTGGGATCCTGGGATCGAGCCCCTCATCAGGCTCCCTGCTGGGGGTGGCGACCTGCTTCTCCCTCCCTCCACTGCTCCCCCTGCTTGTGCTCTCTCCCCCTCTCTCTCAAATAAATAAATAATATCTTAAAAAAAAAAATATATATATATATATACATTCATATTAGACATTACAAGTACACATTTAAGCAATTATATTTGTTAAGACAAGATAAATTATTCTAAAGCAGATCTTAAAATCAATGGCATTATACAGATTCATAAAGGAGGAAACTGGTTATTGTCTTCTAGCACAAAGAGTGAGGTAGTGTATATTAGGAGATTATTTGGTATGACATCCAAGAAAGCTTTCTTCTCTTTTTTCCATGAACATTCAAAGAATTAAAACATGAATGTTCAGGATTCCCAAAACAATAGCAAGTATAATTTATTGTTGGAATGTTAATTTTTTCCTTGATCAAGAAACCCATTAAAGAGGGAATTTGGCTGAATAATACTTAAAGTAAAATAGCTCAGATCTCTTGAGTATGAGTTGAACTTTATAGTAGAGCTGCCATTTTTAAATTATTTTGAACTGTTACACATAAGAAATAAGATTAAGATTTCCTCTGACCATACAATCTTGTGTAAGGTCCAAAATGCATGTCGACCTTCCCTGTGTATTTTCCTTTAAACTAATAGCATTTATTTGGCCCTCCAGTTAATGGTAAAAGAAAACTGAGGACTTGTTCAGCGCTATGTAAGTTCTTCACCACATATACAAACATGACTCCCATATTTTGGATCTAAATGCTTAATACATTTAGTTAGAACTGTCTATAATTAATAATAATTTTTGTTTCTACATGGTTCTCGATATTGGGATCTTTTTTAATGAAAACAAGACACAAGATAAACGTGAGAATGGTTCTTATTTGTTTCAGGTCGGTCTATCTATCTATCTATCTATCTTAGAGAGGGAGGGGGCTGCAAAGGGAGAGTGAGAATCTTAAGCAGACTCCACACCCAGAACTCAGACCAATGCAGGGCTCAATCTCATGACCCTGAGATCATGACCTGAGCCGAAATCTAAAGTCAGACACTTAACCAACTGAACCACACAGGTGCCCCAGGTTTATTTATTTTTTAAACTACCTTGTCATTTTAAATTTCTTGGTTATAAGAGGACACTGCTTATCTATACCAGATTGTTCACAGCCCAGGAAACATCACTCCCTCCGAAGCAGTATATGCCAATGTTGTAATTAGGACAAAAGTAGAGGGGAAATATTTTAGAATCACCTGGAGAGTTTTTCTACGCTGTACCTTACCACTATCACAACTACAGAAAGCCAATGCTGTAGAGGTGTATTGCAGACCTAATAACAAGACTAAAATCAAGGGTTTACCTGGAACTAAATTTAGAAGCTATTGTCCTACAAGGGCTGCTAATAAAAAGGATCTTAAAAAAAGAGAGAGCGTGATGAGGACAACACTGAAGGTTTCTGAAGATACCTATGTGTGCAGAAGTTCAGGTTGCCAGCCAGAGCTGTAGTAAGGCAAGAAACAAGAGGAAGACACGCTTGTCATCACATTTATGCATAAGCAGTGCACTCTCAGTCGCTCACCTCCAATATTCTGAATTAGGATGGTGCCTGCTACCGCCGCCTATAAAAGAACAAATGTATTTACAAGATCAAAGAAGAAATAATATAAAAGGAATAGTATCTTATTAAAATGCAATAACCATGACTAAAAAACAGATGCAGAAGCGAAGAGAAATTGAAAGTACTTTGTCAGCCATTTGTAATACATAAAACTATCATCACACAAAAAGCCCTTCTTTAATAGTTCCACAGTTACTATAAAGAATGCTTTTGAAAATATTCTTGGCGGTCATTTTAAAAAGTTGTGTTAAAAAGCTACTAACTGGTGATTATCAAAGTAGCAGAAAATTGAAATTAAATCTATCTGGTCTCATTTTCCCTTTTTCACTGCTTTAGGAGGTAGAATGAGACGTTGCTTTAGTAGGTCGACTGCTACAGCCTGAGGTGTGCTGTGCGGATGCTGTTTTGCATAGGAGGAAATTACACAGCCCGAGTGTGTCAGTGTGGCATACGACAACAAGCTTTTGAACATCCTGACCCAGGAATTAGTAAAGCCTAGAGCAGAAAATTCGAGAGCCCATATATTCTCAGATCTGAAATTTTAAGCAAACTATTTCAGACTCAGGAATATGGGGTGGGCTTAGTATAAAACAACAGAAGGTCGTAAAGACTATAGTCTAGTGGAGAACTCCTTCCCTTTCAAAAAGGGGCTGCTGCTCAGCTCTGGCCAGTTGCTGCCACGTAAGAATGCAGATCCTAGGTAGCTGTATCTTCTATATTTCTTTAATTTTTCAAGGAAAGTCAGAAACTGAATTCTTTCAAAATTTCTTAACTCTTAGTTGGCAATCAGTTAAAAATTAAAAAATGTAAGCCAAACCAAATACGCCTAAGGACTAAGTTCAGCTTGTAGGTTTGCTGGCTTGTGATTCCGAAATGCTTCCTGGGAAACTCAAGATACCTTCCTTATCCATTCTTGGTAATCTGATGCACTCACAGGAAATGACTAAATATTCGATTTCCACTTGGGCCTTTCAATCACATAAATCTTGGTGAATCCGCACCCCCAATGGATATTTGGAGTGGACTAGCTATCTAGGATCATTCAGTTCATGGACTGGGAACAGATCACCTTTCAGACTCACCTCTACTAGGAATTCCATCAATGGCACATCATTTGCCTCTCCTGGAAACACTAGGGCCCTGGTCTGCCGAGCAGGGCTAATGACAGGTGTCTTTGAAGATGGAGTAGTTGCCACTCTCACTTTTCCAGAAGCAACTCCGCATGTCAACTCATTTAAAAATTAGTTACAAAATGTTACAGTCATTTGTGAAAAGACTGTTTTGAACTTTTGCGCACTATCTTTCATATGCAATGGATGGCTATTGTCAGTCATCCATGAAATTTGGATTTCTACTAATATATTGCAAAAAACAATAAGATGAACTTACTCATGATTTTCTTTCCATCTTAAGTGCTGAATTTAAGCACTCAAGATCTAGAAAGTCAGTATGTCTATCTACCTATCTATGTCTTCAGTGCCTACTAGAATGCATGGCACATGGTATTTATTCAATAAATATCTGTTTGGTGAGTAGATGAATTGATTTATAGACAATTTTAAAAATCTTTCTTAAAAAGTTCAAAAAATTTAAAAATATTTCTTTAATTCTCAGAACAATGTTATTGTATCCTGTCCTATCCATTTCCGCATCATATCTGGAAAGAAGGAAATAGGAAGTTTCAACCCAGCTGTGGAAGTGGAGAGGAAGTATAAAAAAGGAACAACAGCAACTCCTCATTAGAGCCTCCTCTGTCTGTGTACCTGCCTCCTAAGAACTGAGTGCCTACATTAATGACAATGCAACTATTCCAGAGTTTTAGGGAAAGGGGGCTCTCCATTCTTTTAGATTCTGCTGCTATTCAAGGAATGCAGGAAATACCAGTGTGAAATAACAGTGATGATCCTTAGAGTCATATTTATAGATCATACGAAATTAGAGAGTTTTCTTATATAAACAACATTTTCTTCTTCCTTGGTTAAACTGGCGATACAGGAAACTGATCATGATTATACCAAACATCCCTGTCTTCGGGAAAGAGAAACTGTTATCAGGACGATTAACAAAACCCTTTACCGGCAAGTAACATATTCTCCAGTTTGTTCAAATTGCAGGTTATTAAAACAAGGTCCAAACCATGAGGCTACACAGCACAATTTAAATATTTCTTTTTGTACTTTAAAAACAAAGTTAGTTTAGATGTAAATACAGGTTTTTTTCCCCCTGTTATGTAGCTATATCTTTTTCCTCCCAGACTCACTTCTTAGAAGTTGGTTTGGCCATCTACAGATACTGTATCCTTTAAGATTAAAACCAAATAAACAAACACAAAACAAACAACAGATTTTCAAATGAAAAGAAAAAGTCCAATTTGCAACCAACATGAAAATGGGTTTTAGAAGTGTAATAGATCTTGAGAAATTAAGTACTACAGCACTCACAAAAATATTTAACTCCTGGTTACCTGTGGAAGAAGACATTGTTTCCTCTACCTCTCAGTTTAGTTGTATGTGCCTATCACAAACAAATACCCAACAAATATTGCCGTCATTTCTATTATTCTGAGGAGGAAAGCAGCTCATTTAGAGTCTGAGGTTCTACAATGTAATACTGGCTTTGAGTAACTGTGGACAAATAGGCCCCTTCATTTCTCTGGGCCTTAATTTCCTCGCCTACAGATGATGGAAGAGCTTGATCGTTTTTTAGCACTGTTCAGCTCTTAAGTGATATAATCTTCTAATTATCAGTTTTGTAAATAGTCATGCCATAATCTTAATTCTATGCTTCTTTGTTTTCCTATCTTTATGAGGATTTACTCAGTTAATAAAAATTAATTTAAAAAAACAGGCCATTGTTACAGTTTTAAAATTATTCAAGTCACTGCTCTTCTTCATAAGGGTAAAAAATACTAACAGATTTAAGTGTTGAATTAAATTTATTGATGCATTTTCCAGAAGGGCGTATAGAGAGATTTCTTCTCTTTGTCTTCCTGTTCCCATCATTTTGCCTTTCTTCACTTTAGTTTCCTTTTAGTCCCCTAATTTCTTTTAGATATCCCTGCCTCTTTTAACTAGAAATGGAAGGGGAAAAAAATGTCTATATGGATCTTGGAGACAGTAAGGAGAAAAAAAACAAAACAAAACTTACCTTTCCAGGTAATCCAAATGCAAAGAGTCCAAGATCTTCATAAGATGTCACAGCTGTTAAGAGAGATTATAATTTTTATTTTTACACAAAACTATTCGTGTGCCAAGTCTTACAGGGAAGACAGCTATTCCACCACTACCTTGAGCTATTGGATTGTCACATTAAAGTTAAAGCAGAAGTAACCCCTGCTGGGGAAACTTTTGGAGACTTATGGTCTGTAAGGACAGGCTTCTTAGAATAAGTAGAGCTTAGCAAATCCCAAGGTCATCTAATGACCACCCAGGCTGCAGTAGTTCAAATGCACTAATTACCCAAGAACAACCCCACTTCTCCCTAAACAGCACTGGCATACTATACTATCCAAAAGCAAGTTTTCACTAGCAATAGTTTCTGAAAACTGCATAGGTAACTAAGGTTAATGTATGAAAGTTGAATCATACTTTCAGAGACATTCACTTTTCCTCACCCATAATTAGTAGGGCATACACTTTCTTTTTTTATCATAAGAATATGGAATTACATTTTCATTCCACATATTTAAGAAATGCAGGCATAGAAAAGATGAAAATTAAATGGCTCATAAAAGAACCAAATTTGTCCTTAGCCTGTATAGCTTCATGCTCTAACTAATGACACCACCAGTAAAAATGAGAAGTAAAAACATTCATGTAATCCTATAGTTCAAAAAGTGCTTAACCTTACAGTACTTACGCTAAAAAGAAGCAGACTAGCAGATGCTAAGGCCTGGTACAGAACACCCTTTTCCTACGGAGTCTAAGATACGGTCATCATTTTTTAAAACCAGTTTTAATATATTCTCTCAAGACATACATGCGTTTTCTTTAAATTGTCACTAACTCAACAAAAAGCACCTCTGTACTTCTGTATACAAAGACCACCAGGTTTGTAAAGTTAAGCATTTTAAAAACCATATATGGCCTTTACATGTTATACCTACGAAGTTGGAAAGAAAACTGAAATGTTGAAAATATAAAATTACTAAAATACTAATTAAGAACAAAAATGTGAACATTTTTAATTGCAAAATTTGAATTATTAACTTTAACCTATTATCAGAGTTGATGGACGACACAGGTCTTTTTTTTAAGTGTATTTACATACTGCTAAACACAGTGAACAAAGACAATTTAGTTTTGATTTTGGGATATATAACTTGATTATAAGCAGGAGCCTTTATACTTTAACAATGAAAGACTTCTACAATAATCTTAGAGGGGTAGATTTTGGATATAGTTTAGAGCATAAAAATTAAAAAGCAGAGTTACAAAACTAAGAACTGAAATTTTTTCCTATGTGAAATGCCAAAATTCTTTTCTCCAAATATACATATTCTAAAGTGAATTTCATCACAAAAATTAACAATATTTTTAAATGTTTTATTATGTTATGTTAGTCACATATTTTAATCAACAAATCTTTACCAGTTTGTTTTAATTTTCTAAACATAATTGATAATATTATATAGGGGCACAATTCCTTAAATTTGACATTCCAAAGCCTTGGTATATATAATAAACCAGAAAAATTATCTAAACGTTAGCTTCTATATAATTTGACATTGAGAAGGTAAGTTTGCTGAATATTATGTGTATGTGAGCCAAGTCACCAGAAGGTCTCTGTCACCGAAGTATGAGATTAAAGAAACACCACTGTTCAATTTTAGCATCTCTCTTTAATATTGTAGTTAAAATTATCTGGGTTTTTTTTAGATTTTATTTATTTATTTGCCAGAGAGAGAGAGAGAGCGAGAGAGAGCAAGTGAGCACAAGCAGGGGGAGTGGCAGGCAGAGGAAGAAGCAGGCTCCCCGCTGAGCAAGGATCCTGATGTGGGACTCGATCCCAGCACCCTGGGATCATGACCTGAGCCGAAGGCAGATGCTTAACTGACTGAGCCACCCAGACATCCCTATCTGTTCTTTCTTAAGAAGAACTTTCCTTCCAAGAACTTAAAGCAAGGAGGCTTTTCGGTGTCACAAATGGGAATATACTGAATAACTTGCTTTTAAAATGACGTATGTAGAGGTTCTCGGTCAATGAGCAAGTTAAGATGATACTGATCCAAAAATTTAACTAAGGTTTGTTTTATCTTTGAATAGTAGAAAAGTATATACAAGTATAGACTGTATATATAGTAACCATGAAAAGCAAATAAATTTCCCATAAGCAAAAGTCAGATACTGAAGGATTCCAAAAAGAATTGGTATTTCAATTACCTAAATAAATTAAACATTTATTAATTTTTATATTACAATACAACCTTTATATCAGAGAAAAAAATAATCAAACTGATAGCTTCATAAAGTAAATGTACTTGCAACTCCTGACGGTAGTGGCATACATTTTAGCAATCTCACCCTTGCTGTTACTTTCTAGTTTTATAAAAATATCTCTAAATACAGCAAACTCCCAAATTCAGAGTGAAAAACGTTTAGACTTCTAAATGGAGACCGAGTACAATGTTCAAATCTGCATTCTATCTTTCATATCAGCATGTCTGGCTAGCCATTCAGTTTTGCCGCTGTCATCATACTTCTTTTATGTTGCAAAAATTAGAAGCATTTTCCCATGTCTAAGACATCATGAGTATGAATAATGGCTTCTGGCTTAACATTGAGGCTTTACTAAAATATGTACACAGTCAGCCAAACGCTTTATCTCTACATATTCTCTTTTTAATGGTTTTCTGGATCATCTCAACATATAAACCAAAACAACCCTAGCGAAATATTTTTAAAGTTCTGTTCTATCATTTGGGCAGTTAAGATGCTAGTAACAGTGTAAACTGGTATGATGTTTGGAATGTAGTTTGAACAATGAACCTTTAAAATATTTATAGCATTTGGGGGCGCTTGGGTGGCTCAGTTGGTTAGACAGCCGACTCTTGATTTTGGCTCAGGTCAGGATCTCAGGGTTGTGAGATCAAGCCCCTTGCTGGGCTCCACACTGCCGCTCAGCATGGAATCTGCTTGTCCTTCTCCCTGCCCCTCCCCCAGCTCACTCATTCCCTCTCTCTCTCTCTCGCTCTCTCTCAAATAAATGATTAAATAAATTTTAAAAAATATATAACATTTTACCCCTAGGAGCTTGCACCTTAGGAAATAAGACTAAAATCAGAAAACATTATATGCAAAGATTATCATGCATAATTTACACTGAAAAAAAAAAAAACCACCACAAACCACCTACATGTTCGATAATGGTAAAGTGGTTAAGTATATTATAGTAGGTATACCCAATACATTAATATGTAGCCATTAAAAACTATGTTTATGATAACATGAAAAATGTCAATATTGAGTGAAAAAATTGATTTGAATAGAATTCATAAAATAAAAAACATAAAAGAGCAGGATGAACTATAAACTGGTAACAGTGATTGTGTAGTCTTGTCTTCCTTTTTGGGGACCATAACGGGCTGGTGGAACTTTGAAAACCATACCCCTTGAATAGTTCTATTTCCTCCACCAAATATCAGGGTTGATTTAAGCTGCACCTTTTCATTTCTCTGGTGTTTAGTAACTTAATTATCATTTGGTCTACTAATAAAGGATATTTTTCTGCTCTTTCATATGATCAATGTTTTAATACCTTATTTATAAAGTGAAAATGTTTTGAGGGATCTCAAAAAGATGTGGTAATGACCAGTCACATTAGAAGCATATTCCTACAGAATAGGAATAACATTAATTATGAAAATTATAAAATTAATTCAGTCTTTTACAGGAAACCATACAAGCAGTACTTGGCACAATTCTCCTTAAATAAATAACTGAAAGCAGTCGTTAGCAATCTATTTTAGGAAATTATTTTTTGATATTAAAGAAATCAATGCTATGTTTTCAGGAGGCAGAAAGGCTGTAAATCTTAACAAGTAAATTGGGGGGAAATTTCTTCTTTAATGTACCATCAAGGCACACTTTAGTGCTATTTTGGCTAGACCAAGAGTTTAGCCTCAACACGAATCATTTGAAAAGCTGCTTCCCATAAAGTCATGGAATATTTCCAGCTAGTTACTCCAGTGTTCTGTCTGCTTTGCATTTTTTCCTCAATGAAATAGGACAATTAATAAACTCTGGTTACAGTACAAAGCCCAAGTTTCAGCAGCAGCAATATTATCTTTGGATCTGAATTGAGAGACATGAGTTATTCAAATACAGTTCAACTCTCAGAAAGTTGGCCATTTGAAATGCACCCTTATTATTTTGAAGTTCTTTTCTTTCTTGTGCTTTCCATCATTTTCCTCTCACCTTTTTCTCCCTAAGAGTGTCAGATCATTCATTTATCGAGTGTCTACTATGTAACTTCTACGATGTCTACTATGTAACTTCCGATCTTTCTCAATATGTAATTAAATGTCAGTTTACCCACTAAATGCAGCATGATTTTAAAGAATTTGATGTAGGAAAACAAATAGGATGCTAGAATACTAGAAATATTCTCCTTTCAAGTGGCACAAAGGTTGTGATATCTCATGTGTAGAGAAAGTTCTAGGATCCCAATCTACTGCTTAGCTCTGCTGTGAACATTTACAGTCTTAGCCTATAAATGCTATTCATTACTTTTCAAATTTTAGACTCACCTTACAGATAAAACGTGAATGAGTTACATATGATTACAAAACAGAAAGTAAATATTGTCAATCTTGACAACAGAAAGGTAGAGCAGGGAAATATGAGAAGTATGGGAAATAGGGAGAGGACAGGTGAGAGAAAGGACAGGAACACTAATATATCACATAGCAGAGAGTCAAAGGATGCTGTCTAAAGTCCATGGAACACAAATGAAAATTTAAGTGTATTAGAGTTACGAAATAATCAGCTCACCACAGGTGGGTTATAATACCCACAGGAATTTCATTTCAGATAGTAAATGGAACACTTGGAATTTTTTTAAAGAAGGTTGTTGCAATGGGGGCACCTGGGTGGCTCAGTCAGTTAAGCATTTGGCTTCAGCTCAGGTCATGATCCCGGGGTACCGGGATCGAGCCCCACGTCAGCTCCCCACTCAGCAGGGTGTCTGCTTCTCCCTCTGCCCCTCCCTCAGCTCATGCTCGTTCTCTCTCTCTCAAATAAATAAATAAGTAAATAAATAAGAAGGGTGCTGCAACGGACAGTGTTGAGAATCATTGCTCTAAAGGGCTTAAGTAAAAACCCCAAATGGTGAGGACAAAGGAGACATTTTACTCCTCATTTATTTCCTCATAATTGCTAACAATTAAAATCCTAGTAAAAGAACTCTAGCCTTACTTTAGGAAGAGGAAGTTAGGGGGCTATGCTCTTTCTTGGTGGGCTCTAGAAGGACCAAAATTCTCTGGAAGCAACAAGCGGTGAATCCCAGTATCTTCCTTGACTCTTTTCAACCACCTCAGTTGCTTTTCACTGGCTCAGCAAAAACTCCAAATTCCTTCGGTAACACATGTCTATCTCTTCAGTTTCATTTTCTCTTTCCATTTCATTTAACTCACACACAAATAAACTATTTTTGGTATCTTGAATAACACGTAGTACATATCTTTGCATATGCAATGTTCTCTCTTGCCTTGTCTCCTAGTCAAATTCCTTTTCAGCTCAGTCCTCCAGGAATATTTACTGATCCTCAACCCCCAACCCAGAGAAGGCAAATCACTCCCTTCTCTGAGCCATCACTATATCTAGCCCATATTCAAATAGCTGGAATCATCACACTGCCATTACAATTTTTTTTACTTACATATTTGTCTCCCCAATTAGACTGTGAACTTTTTCAGGGAAGGAAGTCTTACTTATCTCTGTATTCCCAATAGATAAAGAGTATTGAATAAATGAATGAACCTCTACCCTGGGCTTCAGTTCTAGGACCCATCCATTTCGATATACGGCCGAGCAACACAGGGGCTAGGGTACCAACCCCGTGCAGTCAAAAATCTGCATATAACTTTGACTCCTCAGAAACTTGACTACTAATAGCTTACTGCTGACCAGAAACCTTACTGATAACAGTTAATTAACACACATTCTGTATGTTATATACATTATACACTGGCTTCTTATAATAAAGGAAACTACAGAAGTGAAAATGTACAGAAATCATAAAGAAGACAAAATACATTTTCCATACTCTATATAAAAAACCCACATACAAGTGGATCCACATAGTTCAAACCTGTGTTGTTCGAGTCAACTGTTCTTCAAAGTCCACCCATCCACAACTGAACTCATTTTTACTTTGAATCAATGCCTCCTGCTATGTTCTTATCTCCATTTAATGACACTATCATTAGTCCAGTGTCTCATAAAAGAAATCTGGGAGATATCCTTAGACTTATGTCCTTCTCTCTAATTCTCCACATTCGGACATCAGCTCCTCTCAAGTCTAACTCCCTTAACCTCCATATTTCCTAATGCATTTCTTTCTTGTATTTCCCTCATTAATGCTTTGTTCCCATCTTCCAGTATTTGATTCTTAGACTTCTGTGACAACCAGGCCTCACTGCTGACTTACTCAGGTACTGTTAGTGCAAATTAGAGCCGGACACATGAGAAAGGCATTCCTTTCAGGAAAAAGACAAAGAAAAGGGTCGTCATGAACACAAGGCAAGCATGGCCTGGAAAGCTGACTGTGCCTTTGTGAAAAACAAAACAAAACAAAACAAAACAAAACAAAACAAAACAAAACAAAACACTACTCCAGAGGCGGCTGGGTGGCTCAGCCAGTTAAGTATCTTACTCTTGATCTCAGCTCAGGTCTTGAACTCAGGGTTTTGAGTTCAAGTCCTATCATGGAGCCTACTTAAAAAAAAAAAAGCTCCTTCGGTCCGGAGGTAGCTTTTAGATCAGCTGCTCAGTTGTCCTAGGAATTCTCTTTACTTCTCTCCTGTGCTAAATTCCCTATTTCTTTGATAGATAACTTTGGTAAATGGCATCCTCCACTGCTCTTTAAGTAGGAGTGCACAGGAAATAATTTTTTGAGTCTTCGCATGTATGAAAATGTTATTATTCTACCATCACACGTACATGACAGTTTTGCTGGGTATAGAATTCTACACTGAAATCATTCCCCCTAAATTCTGAAGGTATTGCTAGAAGACTATAAAGTCTTCTTACTTAAAGTATTTGCTGGGAAGTCATTTGCTATTATAGTTCGTGATTCACTGTATGAGAATTTCCTTTGTTTCTCCTCTCTGAAAGCTTCCAGGACATTCTCTGGGGTTCTGATTTTTCACAATTATGTGTGTTGGTATGAATTATTTTACAATTATTATATTGGATACTAAGAAGGATCCTTTCAATCTGGACACTAATTTCCTTCAGTTATACAAACTTTCCTTGTATTATTCTGTTGAAAATTTTCTACCATTACATTTTTTCTCTTCTCTCTTTATGGAATTCCAGTTATTTGCGTGTTGAGCCTCCTGAACTGGTCCTCGATTTTTGTATCTTTTCTCTCTCATTCCAAGCTCCTTGTCTTCCCCTCACCCCTCTGCCTAAAAAATTTCCTTAACTCTTTCAACCCAGCTACTAATTTTAAATTTTATTTTTAATTTCTAGGACTCTTGTGTTCTTATTACAACCTTTTAATAATTTCTTATCTTTGTCTCAAAAATGCAATATCTTCTTTTCATTCTCGGAAGCTATTCAATATAGTATTTTTTTTCAAGTTTTCATCTGGTCTCTGTACTTCTTATCTGTTTCTTTTTTCCTCTGAGTTTGTTTCTTTCTTAATTGGGGGGAAGAGGGACAGAGAGAGCATCTTAAGCAGGCTCCGTTCTCAGCACAGAGCCTGACGTGAGGCTGTCTCACAAGTGTGAGATCATGGCCTGAGCCAAAACCGAGAGTCTGATGCTTAACCAACAAAGCCACCCAGGCGCCCCTTTAATTTTTTAATAAACTTTCTTTTTAAGAGCAGTTTTAAGTTCACAGCAAAATCAAGCAGAAAGTATGGAGAGTTTCCACATCGCCCCTAATCCCAAACACGCACAGCCTCCGCCACCACCGATGTTCCCCACTAGAGCGGTGCATTTATTACAAACAGTGAGCCTACACTGACACATCGGTATTACCCGAAATCCACAGTTTAGAGTTCACTTTTGGTGCTGTACATTCTATGGGTTTTGACAAATAAATAATGACATGTATCCATTAGGAAAGCATCATACACAGTAGTTTCACTGCCCCCAATATCCTCTGTGCTCTTCCTATTCAGTTCTCCTTCCCCTCTACCCACTGGGATCCACTGGTCTTTTCACTGTCTCCATAGTTTTATCTTTTCTAGATTGTCATAGAGTCAACCATTTTTTTAAAAGTATGCTCCACACCAACATGGGGCTTGAACTCATGAGCCTGAGATCAACAGCCGCACGCTCTACTGAGCCAGCCAGGCGCCCCAAGAATGTCATATAGTTGGAGTTGTACAGGATGTCGCCTTTTCAGATTGGACTCTTTCACTTAGTAATATGCATTTAAGGTTCCTCCATGTCTTTTCATTGCTTGATAGCTCATTTCTTTTTAGTGCTGAATAATATTGTCTGGATGGACCACCATTAATCCATTCACCTACCAAAGAACAACTTGGTTACTTCTAAGTTCTGGCAACTATGAATAAAGCTGGTATAAACATTCATGTGCAGTTTTTTGTGTCAACATAAGTTTTCAAGTCATTTAGATACCTAGTAGTATCATCTAGATCTGGTAGTACAACTGCTGGATCAAATGGTAGCCTCTACACCTTTTCATCAGGGTCGTCACATGTGTGTCAACGTTCTACCTTCAGAATTATAGAACGGGTACTTCCTCACATTTGGAGCTTGCATATGGAATATGAGGGGAAAAAAAGAGTTCACCATAACTCCAAGATCTTTGGCCTAAGCAGCTAGAAGAAAGATGCTATCATCTACTTAGATGAGAAAAGAGTAAAAGGTATAGATTGGAAGTGCAAAATTGGACAGTTCGGTTAATTTGAGATGTACATATTAGTATACAAGTGGAGATGTCATGGAAGCAGTTGGATATGAGACTGAAATTCAGCGGAAGAAATCCAGGCTAAGGGCATAAATTTTACGGTCACCATGAGCCCTAGCAAGTATTAAAGAATAGAAATCAGAGGAATACTCCTGGAGTACTCCAATGTTTAGAAGATGGAAAGACGAAGAATATTCAGCAGAAAAAAAGAGGAGTATTCAGTGAAATAGGACGAAAACCAGAAGAGTATAAGTAAGTGTCACACAGAAGAAGGAACAACTAACTAGCAAACGCTGCTGAACAGTCAACTAAGGTGAAGACTGACAACTGACTGCTGGATTTAGCAACTAAGTGTAAGTCACTGGTACAATAAATTCAATGGAACGGGAAAGCCTAACTGGAGTGGGTTCAAAAGAGAATAAGAGGGGGGAAAAAAAGAGAGAGAGAGAATAAGAGGAAGGGAAACTATCTGGCATAAACAAGTCTTCTGAGGAGTTTTGCTATGAAGGTATGGAGAATACCGAAGGAATGTGGAGTCATTCTTAAAATGGAAGAAATGACAGAGTCTTTGTAAACTGATAGGAGGAAAATAAAGGAACAAAGATGATATAAAAGAAGGAGAAGGGAGAGAGTGCCTGGAGGGATGTAGGTGAGAGCAGATGGGATCACAGCAGAAGAAGAAAATCTGGCCTTTAGATAAGAGCACTAAGAGTTCATCCAAAGTGACAGAGCACATGGCACAAATGAAAATGAGAAGGTGTAAGTGGTGGCAAGAGCTTATAATGCTTATTTCTGAGTCCTTCTATTTTCTTAGTGAAATACAAAGTGAGGATAGCAGCTAAGAATGCAATCAAGGAGAATGTGTTGAAAGTTTGCGAGAAAGGAGACGATATGAAAATCATCTCCGAGATAGCAGAGTAAGCAAGTAAATGAACTAAGGAAGTTAATAAGGGTTGTGTGATAGTGTCATAGGTCCACTAGACACCGAATTACAGTGATGTCAGTCTGCGGGGCTGTGCGTTTTTCTTCAGGAACATTCAGTTGCACAGGTGCATGTGTGAAGCAGGCAGAGTCACATTTAACCACGGTTGGAGCTTTGCCAGAGGAGCAGGATGACAAAAGGGAGGAGCAAGGGAGTGCCTGTAATAACACACCATGAAACTTCAACTCAAGATACATGGACAAGAGAGTGAGGGAACGTACAAAGGTGGTAGGATCAACGAATTCCCTCTGCTGATAGTGACGTAGAGATCAGAGGAGGGGGCCTATGGGTTTATTCCCTAAACACAGAAGTTTCCCCAAAGAATCACAACAAGCCACTGTTTCTGAGACAGCAGTGTGTGCGACACCTTGAAATCTTTAAGGGTTTGCATCAGTGAGAACTCATAATAAAAGCTAGCACGGACCAAAGACTTAGCATTTTATATACATTACTGCATTTCATTCTCACAACAATCCCAAAACGGAAGCATTATCATTACCATTTTATAGATGACAAACTACAGCTGGAGAGATTAAGGCGCCTTACACTACATCAGCTCCCACACAGTCTGCAGAGACCCTATATAAAATCCAAAATAGCACAATTTCACATGAAGAAATCCTTTATTTTTATAAACATTTCTCTTGTACTCCAGGCAAATAAATGAAGTTATTTTGTAAAGATTTATGACAGCTCTTTCTCTGACCAATCAATCTGATCTCAGTAATACTCCTTTATGACAGTCTAATACACGGAGGAAAAAAATTAGCTACATGTTATTCTCTAGTCTTTTATGTGAAGGGATTCAACAGAAGACAGGTGCATCAATGTGTATGAAGAACCATGAAGAAGTTAGTTCATAGACCAAGTAAGCTACAAAAATAAAGGAAAAAGAAAAAAGAGAAAGAAACAGAGATTTTCAGTTCATATGCCCTAAAGTAACAGAAAAGAACAAGACAGTGTCAGAATTTTAAAGTTAAACATAGATGAACTGAAGGAGAAAAAAAAATCAGCATTACTTGGAAATCTTCCTAAATTGAATATTACTTCCAAATCATTGAAATTAATAAAGCATATTATAACATTTTAGTTAAGATACAATTGCCATATGGTTGACTAACATATTACTCTTTCAGTAGAATCTATAATAAAATAACCTATTAAGATGTTAAAAACTACCACAATTAGGTAAAAATAATTTTGTCACACAGAGAAGCAGAATTTCAAAACGTGTCATTAAAATTCCAGGCAAGTTTCAGCAGGATTTATAGACATTTATTTAATGCTATTATTCCTGAATTTGGGACGCTGTTACGAACAACTTGTAGTTTCAGATTAATATCACTGCATTGCTTCCTAGTATTTTTATCTGTCTGCACTGTCACCCAAGCCGCTTGAAAGCAAAGGCACACACCTGCCGGCCGGAGAGCCAAAGGCGCTGGTACAAGTTACAGCTGTGAACTGCGGATCCGAAAGATTGTTGCACAAGAATCACCGGGAGGACTTTTAAAAACGTATTTCTAAATCGCACCTCAGATTCGTAGACATAGAATCCCTGTGGTTTATTAATGTCTGTTTATAAAAAGATCTGCAAGTATGTCTGATGCATAGACAGATGAAATAGAGTAGAGCTGAGAATTTAGAACCACGCTCTGGAGAGTCTTAAAATTCTCAAGAAATACCTTTGGGCTTCTCTCACCTGTTCCAGCCAGAATAATCCCATTTTTATCTATTTTATGCATCTATTCTGCTTCTTAAAAGTCTGAAAACTACAAAACCTGAAAAAGCAAAGCGAATTCATCCACATAAGAATTAAACTCATGATTCTGGCATCAAAACTGACCTAATCCAAACGTAAAAGAGACCAGACAGATAAAAAGATCAGGACTGTTGGACACAGAATCTTTGTTAATGCCATAAGAAAAACTCTATTAAAGCAGTTCTATAATTCATATACTTTTATTCATTGCAACTGAAAAGAACTTAATACATGACCGAATCAAATAATAAAGTTCCAAACGGAAAAATGCGTATACACATCTATATTGTTTTAATTGCATATAATTCTGTCATTTACCAAAAAACTACCTTATTTTAGACTTGCAATTAAAAATATAAAACCATCTAAATGAATCTGAAGTTTAGTGACCTTGCTTCCTACGGAGCAGGCAGGAATAAATGTGAAAGGTGTTCTCCCTGAGGAAATAATCACCCCAGGAGAAATACGATCAGAATAAACGCCTGTCTACTGCTTCCCCAAAACATGAAGTTTGGATTCTTTAAACACCTTTCAGGTATTTCCCCTAATCTACCCTAATCTAGAAAACTACGCTGGGTGCTTTAGGGAAAGGCAGGTAAGTTTCTTCCTCCCATCCTGTCCTTAAATATTCTCCTAGGATTGGGTCTATCCTGGCCTTTTGAAATTCTCCACTTCAACCACCCTACCTAATAATAATGTACGCCTAGTGGAAATTGAATTTGAGACATCCAATCCTACATGCGGTTATCATCTCAAGGGGCTGCTTCAACAAATGACTCAGCATAGTATTTTTACTCACCTGTCTGAATGCACATACTAAGCAGGAGGTGAACTGAGTAAGAAGCCAGGAGAGCAACTATCAACAGCAAGAAACTGAAATATTAAAGAGTACATGGTCAAACCCCCACAAAGTTTTCTTTTTTGAGGTGTCTCATTACAAAAAACAAATTTTTTTTCACATTCAAATGTTCACAGGGACTATCTTTGAGTAGTTGGGTTATGGTCACTAAAGAAAATAGTAGTCTGTATTGACCAAATTTTATTTAAATGAAAATATACTGCTTTTAGATCTAAAAAAATAAATCAGAAAGAAACAGACTTTATTTAAAACAAGAACAATTTTCCTTCAGCACTCTTGTCTGCTGACCGCTGGTGTAGCCGTTCAGTGATCTTGCAATGCTTCCCTTTTATAACTGTGTCTCCCTAGTCTAAGCCTAAACAGACGTTTGAGTTGTGAATCTCACTGTCTTCTTTTTCCCTCCGTCCCTCCTCCTCCTCCAGGGACTGTACCTCCCTGTCATACCTTCACCGGCAACAGTGAATTAAGACTGCATTTCCTGGGGGCGTCCGGGTGGCTCAGTTGGTTGAGCATCCGACTCTTGGTTTCAGCTCAGGTCATGGTCGCAGGGTTGTGGGATGGAGCCCCATGTCTGGCTCCCCACTCAGCAGGGAGTCTCCTCAAGATTTCCTCTCCCTCTCACACCTCCCCTCCCCCTACTCACGTACTCTCACTTTCTCTCTAAAACAAATAAATCTTTAAAAAAAAAACAAAGGCTGCATTTCCTAGCATCCATCAATACATCCATACACGCTCACCAAATCAAACAGCAGCAGCTAACACACATGTATTGACACAATTTGAAAAGGTGCAAATCATGTAATACTTAGCATTCTTTCACTGAAAGTGTGAAAAGAGACAACACGCATGATTTCCTACTCATTCTCAAGAGGATACTGACAGGACAAGCTTCTTAGAAAGCTGGCGCTAGCGGAGCGCCCCAAAAGTTGAAGAGACTCTTCGTGGTCTACTTCATCCTTGTTACGAAGTAGCAAAGCTGAGAGGTACACTTGTCATTTGTACCCAAGTACACCTGTCAGTACCTCTGAGGCCTCACAAAGGAACAGTCTGGTATCACTAAATGGAAAATGTGATATGACTCGGTAAGGACATGCTCAGTGGTACACACCTGCATGTAAGGCCCTGGGGTACAAAATATGATTTTTCAAAGGGAACCCAAAGTAAGTCCTATGATTATGTCTTGCCTAAGATGTCAAATACAGTTTTGGTTTTAAAATTATGAAAGTTTGTTAAGAACCAAAACAAACAAGCTAAGAGGAAAAAAGAGAGAGAGAGACAAATCAAGAAACAGACTCTTAACTACAGAGAACAAACTGATGGTTACCAGAGGGGCGGTAAGCGGGGGATGGGGGAAATAGGTGATGGGGATTAAGGAGGGCACTTGTTGTGATGAGCACTGGGTGATGTATGGAATTGCTGAATCACTATATTGTACGCCTGAAACCAACAGAACACTGTACATTAACTAACGGGAATTTAAATTAAAACTTTCCAAAAATTATGAGGGGCTCCTGGCACTCAGTAGAGCATGAGACTCTTCATCTCAGGGTCGTGATTTCAAGCCCCACAATAGTGTGGATCTTACTTAATTTTTTTTTTTAATTTTTAAAAATTATGAAAGTTTGTGCATATAACCCATCATAAAAGCAAGTTTGGGAGCGTCTGGGAGGCATATTATAAAAACAAGTTGGTTGATCATCCCACTCTTGGTTTCAGCTTGGGTCATGAACTCAGGGTCATAGGATAGAGCCCCGGGTCAGACTTCGGGCTCAGTGTGGAGTCTCTCTCCCTTTCCCTCTGCCCCTCTCGCTTATGCATGCTCTCTCTCTCTCAAATAAATAAATAAATCTTTAAAAAAAAAAAAAAGCAAGTTGGATTATTTAAAAATTGGTTTGCTTATCAAGAAATCCAAAATAAAAGAAGAAAATAAACCTAAATGAGACTCGATGCACTTTAGTTTCCTGGTAAAATAGATCTGCTTCTCCTGATAAACAAAACAAACGCTAAATGCTAAGCTAAGGGTAAGGTCTAGTTCTAAAGGATTTCAGTTTAGCAGGGAAACTAACTTGCAAACAAATCATTATAACACAGTATAACAACTGAATGAATATACAAAGTACTACGGGAACACAGAAAAGCCAGGAATGTCTCCTCTTTTGGGCCACCTGGAATAAGTGGAGTCTAAATGAAAGGAATAGACACAGAACACATGTCTAAACTCAGAGAAACAAGACTGCCTAACAGTAGGAAGACATGAGAATATGGAGAAAAATGAAAAGATTATGAACTTTACACTCATAAAATTGCTATTTATAGGTAATCTGCATGGCTGATAAACTTTTATTCACTTTGGCCAACTTGACGCAACAAATAGCCACTTCTTAAGGTTATTATAAGCAAGTGTGGATCAAGTTTCCATTTTTAAAAATTAGCCACACTTTTGGATAAAAAACACAAATTATATTGCATCCCTCCAAGCTACAGACTAGCAACAATATAAGAGTAGCAGGAAAATGCTAAAACCCCAGAAATAATTTAACTAGACACTGCATAACACCAGCTCTGGAGCCTATCTCTTTGCTTCTCAATGTACTATCAAAATGGAAAAAGATGGAAAAAAAATAAAAGTAACAATAAAAGAACAAGAAAAAAAACTCACCTAAATCCAAGGACGCCAGTATGAGCCATAACATAAGCTAAGCCAAGGATGCCACTTCCCATGATGGCATTCGTCAAATTAAACACAGAAAAACCAAATGAAACACCTGGGGATCCCTGTCTGTAGAGTTCCTGAAAGCACACAAATTTAATAGTGTTAAATGTTTGGATGGTGAAGTTCAAATTTCATCAAGAAATGAATGACAAGTTATGGAGAAAGTCTCCTGCAAACCACAGGCACTGTGTGACACACTAATTTCTCAAGCAGCACTGGTTTCCTTTCTTCCCTTCCCACCTCCCACTAGTGCAGCACCAGGAATCTTGTTCCCTAGGAAAATCATCTCCACCAGTACAGAGCCCAGGCCGACTTCAGGAAAAGCCATGACTAACCTTGTGACTGCAAAAGATGAAGATAGGATAGGAATGGGGTGGGACAGAGAGAAGGGAGATGGCCTCCGCTCATGTGATTACTGAAGAAATCCTGAGTCAGCTTGGGCTGCTGTAGACAATGGCTGCTCCCCAATTACTAGGACTGCAAAAGTAATCTCTATATTTAATGAGTTAAGTCAGCTCAAATGCAAGGATGGTCAGGAATACCCTGTAATGACTATATAACAGAAGTAGTTCACGTTGCTCTACCAAAGATATCCTTGAAAACACCCTCTTCCAAAACAGCATTTGGGAGCACAGTCCTAGAAACTGTTACAGTGCAGGGACTTGAGTTAAAAGGCCAAGGACTCACTGTACAGGCTTTTGGGTCAAGGAAGGGCCTATGTACTTATCACCAGGCCACCTCCACTCCCTTCACCGCTAAGGATCTCTGTATGAAGATGTTTCTAGGCACAGAATGACTAAGTCTAGAAAAGAAAAATCTTGTGACTCTGGCAAAAACCTCAGACTAGTGGAGGGAACAGGAAGTCCACAAAGACACTAATAAACAGCACCGCGTTACATAACGCTAGGGCTGCTCACCCAGTCATCCTCTTCCACCTGTGCCTGCGCCTGCCTTCAGCTTTTGTTAAGGGCCATGTTACGCTGCTAGCACATTCTTGCACTCCGCCGGATCTCATCTGCATCTGGCTGCTGCCTTAAGACCCCATCCCCCAAAAGTCAAGCTCCAGCTTCTCCCTTCTCCCCGTGCCGCACCCCCACCTCCCTCTTTTCCCGGTCTTATTTGGCAGGCAGATCAGGGAAGCCCGGAGGCCTTCAGCACCGGGAAGCTAGCAGAGTCCACTTACGTTGCTTAGCAACGGGCTCAACTCTTCCGCCTCCGCCTCTTCGGGCTGCTGGGCAGAGACGTACCAGGTCCGCTCAGCGTTGACGATCCCCCAGGGCGCCTCCATGCTGCTCGCTGGCCGACTACCAGGTCCATCTGCGAGCTACCACCCCAACTCTCCAGCCCTTAGTCGCGTCCGAGGCGGGGCTGTGAGCCCGGCCCTTCCGGGTTCCCGTACCTCACCGGGGCGGGGAAGAAAGGAGGGAATCGACGCGATCTGATGACGCTAGCCCTTCGGTGGCGAACGGTGATGACGTCGTCGAGGGCCCGCCCTTCCACGAGCGACCCATTTCCGAGCTGCACCGGAGCATGAGGTGAAGGGTCTAGTGTTGGAGTCAACCGCGGAGCGACGCTGGGAATTGGGATGGTGACGTCGGTGAGGTGGTGACCGCAGGGCCCCCGAACAGAGAGGCTGAGGGTCGGGCGGCAGTACCGGTCCTCCAAGGTCTGCTCTCCGCCGCGCGCTCGTTGCGCGCAGAAACGTCGCGAGGTCACCCACCGCCTGGGTGCTGAGCCTAGGTCCGAGTAATGGGTAGGAAGGAATGTGTTTAATCTTTTCAAAAGCTTTCTGAGAGAGCCTTTCATTTTACACACGGGAAACCGAGACTCGGGTTAAGATATTATAAGAGCACGCAGCTGATTAACAGACCAAATTTGAACCCTGTGAAGTTTGAGAATTGCTTTACAGAGCCCTGGGGGCAGGGCCCTTTCCCCTTCCAGTTAGTTCTTTAGTGTTTTAGAAGGCAAAGTGAATAACCGATACTGTTAACGGAATGGGCATGTAACACTTAGCAACTCCTAGTCCTCAGAACACTGAAACCTCAAGCCATAGGCAGGACTTGCAGTAAAGCATTGAAGACAAACAACGTAGCAATTCATTAAAACCACAGGCTCCGAAGTCAGTCAGACATGGTTTTTGGTTTTTTTTTTTAAGATTTTATTTTTTATTTATTCAACAGAGATAGAGACAGCCAGCGAGAGAGGGAACACAAGCAGGAGGAGTGGGAGAGGAAGAAGCAGGCTCATAGCGGAAGAGCCTGATGTGGGGCTCGATCCCATAACGCCGGGATCACGCCCTGAGCTGAAGGCAGACGCTTAACCGCTGTGCCACCCAGGCGCCCCAGACATGGTTTTTTAATTCTTGCTCAGTCGCTTACAGCAGCGAGGCTGGGTGAATTAACCTACTTCTGACCTTGAGTTTGCTCGTTTGCAAAATAAGGATGTGATATCACCTCCCAAGATTGATAGTGTGTGTAAAGCATGTAGCACTCATAAGAATATCCTAGTAAATATTGCCATTGGTAAAGTAATAAATATAATGACCATTTCATTTATAGATGATCTTTTAACTCAGATCTTCCAATCCCACATGTAGAAAATTGTGGGTGGAGAGGTTCATTGACTATAGGGAGGCTGATGGGTCACTAAGCCCTGTGGCAGCAGGTAGGTTGAGGTGCAAATTTATTATTTACTGCTAATAAAAGACAACATACCATGGAAAAGATAGTATACTTGTCACACACCACTAGAAATTTTTAATAATCAGCATTTAGCAGGTTGTTTAAAACTGTAGAATTTAGATTTTTTTAAAAAGATTTTATTTAGAGAGAGTGTGGGGAGGGGCAGAGGGAGAGACTCTTCAGCAGACCTCCCCCTGAGCATGCTGAGCGAGGCGCGTGCCGCAGCGCTCCATTTCATGACCCTGAGATCATGACCTAAGCCTAAATCAAGAGCCCCACACCGAACTGACTAAGCCACTCAGTCGCCCCTAGAATTTAGATTTTTATTGTTAACCTATTGTGAACATGTAAGTTTGTAATTTTATGGTATTTTTTTAAATGCATCCTTTTTTTAGGATCTTATGGAGGCCATTTGGATTCTCAAGAATACTTTTCAAAGTGGAAAACTATAGAATATGTGAATCAGAACCCTTGACTCCACTAGCGTGGGCATCACAGCTACCGAAGCTTAGCAGAGCACCTGGTATTTTCTTGTTGGATCAAAACAAAAGATTCTCAACCATGCCTGAAATAGAAACAGACCAGAGAGACTCTGAACTGTTTTCACCACCCTCTAATGTTCGAGGAATGACAAAACTTGATAGAACAGCTTTTAAAAAGACAGTAACCATCCCAGTGCTTAAAGTAAGGAAAGAAATAGTCAATAAATTGATGCGATCCCTTAAAAAGGCAGCACTGCAGCGCCCAGGTATAAAACGTGTGATTGAAGATCCCGAAGATGAAGGAAGTAGACTAATTATGTTGGATCCCTATAAAATATTTACTGATGATTCCTTCGAGAGAGCAGAACTCGGTATTTTAAAGCAGCTTAATGTCAATCCACAGATATCTAAATATAATTTGGAACTAACTTATGAAAACTTTAAGTCAGAAGAAATCTTGAAAGCTGTGCTTCCTGAAGGTCAAGATGTGACTTCAGGATTTAGCAGAGTTGGACATATTGCCCACCTGAACCTTCGAGATCATCAACTGCCTTTCAAGCATTTAATTGGTAGGTGTGTCTTAGTAATATTCATGTATTAGAAAGTAATTAGCAAGTCTAATTTTAGTTTTTAAAATTCTTTTCTTAGACGTCAAATTATAGAAGCAGGACATTTTATCATTTTAATTTTAAGCTGGATCTTGGGCAACGTACTCTCTTTTGAGAACAATTTTGGAATATTCTTTCCCAAGTGATAGCAAAGCTCTAAAAATCAGTTCCGGCTTTTGTGCATACAATATACAAGCATAGATTAAACTCGAATCTTTTGGCTTTGGCAGAATTCTTGGACATCTCGTCATTTTGGTACACAGGACTAAGGACTATGTTGAATTCTAGGTTTCTTAAGTTTGAGTGTTTTACCATCAAAAGTGCAAGACACTTTACTCATGCTTCAACTGATTGAGCCTCTTCTGTATGTCAGGCACCATACTTTGTTTTTTAGTGCCCTTAGCCTTTTAGAAATGGTGCTTGTGTAAGCCCAAGTTTGAGCCTGGGCCCTTTGTCCTTTTGGATAAGAAAGAAGTAGAAGACTAATCACAATTGCAGTTATCATTTTACAAATATTTGATGTCCATGTATTCTCCAGATTAATTTTTTTTAAATGTACACTAATTGTCAGAATTTCTGGGAATTATTTTCACCTTTAAAATGTAGTTCTCAGTATTCTGCATGGGTAGAATTTCAGAAATATGCTGTTAAGCATTTGTTTTTATTGATAAAAGGGGCTGATAATGCATAGTGATAATACAGTAAATATCTAAGCAGATCTTTATAATTATACCTGGTTGCAAATGTCAAGGATAAGCTTTGCTATGAGTCATTACTTGTCGTAACTCAGACATGCCTTTTGGCATCCCTGTTTTGTAAAGGGGCACTCAGATTAAAGTGAAACATTTCTATACAGTGGTAATTTTAAAGCTTTTACTGTAGACTTTCAGAATTGGTTTTGATTTTTTTTTATTTCATGCCTCATTTCAAACTACTGTACCTTAAAAATTGAGTTCTGATACCTGAAGCAGAACAGGATAAGAACAGTGATTGGCTAGAGTTTATTGATATTATTATATTCAAAATCAGGTATCTAAGTATCAGAAAGAAACTGGACAAATTCTGGTTATATAGCAGTATATTTGTATTTTTGAGTACTTTTTACTGACTTACAAATCAAGTTATCTTTATGCAATGAGATAGCATATAGATTCTTATAAATTTTTTAAGTGCTGACAAAAAAGGTAGGCTTTAAAGGGCATCAGTATACCATTTCTGGTGTATTATCTTTGTAGCTTTTTCAGCTCTGGCAAATATTTGACAAAAAGAACAATTTAAGTAAATGAACATTGTATTTAGATTAAGACTCTGAAGAATCTATGTTTCTTTTTTTTTTTTTTTTTTAAGATTTTTTTATTTGAGAGAGAGAGCATGCGCAAGAGAGTGGGTTGGGGGGGCAGAGGGAGAGGGACCCTGAGATCATGACCTGAGCTGAAGTCAGATGCTTAACCAACTGAGCTACCCAGGTGCCCCAAGACTCTACGTTTCTTTTATTTGAAAACTTATTTTGCCATTATATATTTCCCCTAGAAAATTTTTCTTTAAAAATATACCCATATGGTTTTTTGTGTTTGTATTGGAGGCTACATTAACTTTTCTGATCTGCTGAATTTTTAGAACTGCATGCCACTATACACACACTAGGTGCAATTTTTGTCTATAAACCAAAAGAAAATGGTTTATTTCCATTTCATATTTTCAGTTTTATTTTGCAACCAGTTGGCAATATTTATTATGGATTCTCATCTTTCAGGCCAAGTTATGATTGACAAAAATCCAGGAATCACCTCAGCGGTAAATAAAATCAATAATATTGATAATACATACCGAAATTTCCAAATGGAAGTGCTATCTGGAGAGGAGAACATGATGACCAAGGTATGGAGTATTTTATTGTCTCCTAGGTCAGATTATATCGATTAATGTCTAGAATCTTAATAGATGACAAAGATTAAAAATATTTATAATAAACCAGTGTTGATAAGTATGTGAGAATGTGAGCATTTATATATCCTTTTGATGGAAGTGCAAATTTGATAGAAATACTCAGGGAGAGTATATGGTAATATATTGCCGTTTTGAATAGGTACATCCTTTGATCTAGCATTGCAGTTACAGGAAGTTGTTTGGACAAGGATATAATTGGACAAAATTGTAATGATGTATGTACTAGGTTCTTCATCATTGTTTTGATACCAGAACAAACAAAGGAATGGAAACAACCTAAATGTTCGTCAGCAAATTGATCAATTTCTGGTATATAAAATACTATATAGAGTAGTATATAGAACACAACTCCATTTTAACTAAATATCTATGTAAATGTGAACATATATTAGAATGTTAACAGTGGGCATAGTTTTATTTGATGTAGTTACTAGTAACCTTTGTTCTTAACATGGCCAGAGCATCTGATGTGGTTGGGAGGAAAAAATATTTACACAAATTTGAAGGCAGAATATTCCGTGAAGGCAGAATATAATAAATATATCACTATATGATTTATAGAACTTAGGAACTTTTCTGGCCCTTTGATTCTTCATCCGTTAAAATAAGGACTGAGGTCACATTCCATGACTTAAAATGATGGCTGAGGTCACGTTCCATGACTGTAATTTTAATTTTGTTTTCTATTTTCTGTCACGTTTATGATAGTCCCAAAAGAAATGGCATGAAGTCTTAAATTTGTTCAAGACTTAGCTTCACTATATATATTTAGTTTAATCCATGAAAATTCAAATTTGGGAAAAGAGAAAATAGCGGAATGATTTGTTTTATACACTGGCTCTAATTTGTAAACGTGAAACTTCCAAAGTCCAAGTAACTATCTAAATATATAGTAAAATACCTCAAAATTGATTGGTAAATGACACATCTATCATGCCTCCCTCTTACAGACTGAAAACTAAGGAAGCTTATGTGCTGAGTGGAAGTGGTATCTGCAACTTAGCTAGTCATCATGAAGATGTGTGTGGTGTGTTGTTTCAAATTATAGGTTTATTTCCCTCTCCATCCGGTGACAAAATAGAGTATGATTAAGCCAGTCAGTTGGACAGTCTGAAAAATTCCTCATGTGATTTGGGAACCACTTTATGACCCATTGGAATGAGATGGAGAGCCATTTGGCTTTAAAGAGATGACTCCTCTCATGTCACAGTCTAATGTGGGTTGTTAACTGGCCTCAAGGATAGCATAAACACAAGAATTCTAATTAAAATGCAGTTATTTAAAAAAATGCACTGTTGTTTGCTCTTAAATGTAAATGTATGTAGGTAGGTAAATCCATCCAGTATTCATGGCTGGAATTTAAGACTAATCAGGTTAATCAAAGTTTAATACCTTTTTCAGGTTCGAGAAAACAGCTACCCCTATGAATTTGATTTTTCGAAAGTCTATTGGAATCCTCGTCTCTCTACAGAACACAGTCGTATCACAGAACTTCTTAAACCTGGGGATGTACTATTTGATGTTTTTGCTGGGGTTGGGCCTTTTGCCATTCCAGTAGCAAAGAAAAACTGCACTGTATTTGCTAATGATCTCAATCCTGAATCCCATAAATGGCTGTTGCACAATTGTAAATTAAATAAAGTGGACCAAAAGGTAAAAGTCTTTAACTTGGATGGGAAAGACTTCCTTCAAGGACCAGTCAGAAAAGAGTTAATGCAGCAGCTGGGACCACTGTCAAAAGAAAGAAAACACTCTGTGCACATTGTCATGAACTTGCCAGCAAAGGCTATCGAGTTTCTCAGTGTTTTCAAATCGCTTTTAGATGGGCCACCATGCAGCACTGAGCTCCTTCCCATAGTGCACTGTTACAGCTTTTCCAAAGACCCTAATCCTGCTCAGGATGTTCAGCGACGAGCTGGAGCTGTGTTAGGCATTTCCTTGGAGGCATGCAGTTCAGTTCACCCAGTAAGAAATGTAGCCCCTAACAAGGAAATGTTATGTATCACCTTCCGGATTCCTGCTGCTGTCCTCTACAAGAACCAGACCCCAAATCTAGGTGAGCAATTTCTGGGAAATTAAATGTAAACTAGAATAGGCTTCATGGAGCTTTCTTAGGCTACATATATATTTTATTTATTAAATTTGGAAATACATTAAGCTAATATTAGTTAGATATTTCAATTCAGGATTCCTTGCCACTCAGTTGTGACTGGTTTCTCCCAGTTTTACCAATTTTAGCATGGCATACACAGTGTTCAGTCTAGTAGAAGGCTATTTCATTAAAATAATAAGTCCGCAGGAATGTTACTGTTTCATGTATAAATTGAGTATTAAAAAATCTTTAAAATACCTATATTATCTGCTTTTTAAATGTATTTTCCAGTGTTAAGTATCTTATCTAATATAGGTTTTCTGGATTTGTTACAGAGAATCATGACGATCCACCTCTTAAACGCCAGAGGACAGATAAATGAAGTCTTTACAGAAGAAAAAAACTCAAACTGCCTCAGTCACTTAATTGGGAACGTTTTCTGCCTCTCCCCACTAGACCTTTACGTAATGAAATATAATTTGTATTTCATAAAATTTTAGCAATTAACCTTAGTATTGAACACTTCTATTTTACCCTTGCTGTCTTGTAAGTTGAATATTATCAAAATTTAAATGAAATCAGTCTACTAAGTATATTTTATGTTATAATCTTACAATCTAAATTATATCTAATTCTTTATTAAATATACTTAAATATTGACTGTCTCCTGGGAAAATAGTTTTTGAAGTTGGGATAACTGCATGCTAATAACTAAGAAAGCACTAATATCACTTTGCAGTGATCCTCAGTTGAAGAGTGTGCCTAAATTTTATATAAGTACCCCTAACCTATCACTGTATAAGTAATAAAAATGAGATTATTTAGATCAGGGATGGCAAACTATGCCTGTCAGGCCAAATCTAGTCTACCATCTGTTTTTGTATGGCAGATTGGACCAGAGAATGGTTCTTACACTAATGATTGAAAAAATTAAATCTTGTGACATGAGAATTATATGAAATTTGAATTTCAGTGTCCATAAATACAGTTTTATTGGAAGACACCATGCTCATTTGTTTACATGCTATCTGTGGCTGCTTTCGTGGTACAACAACAGCAGGGTTGAGAAGTTACAACACACAGGAAGTGATTCTCGACAGTTCATACTACTGCTTGGCATACTCCAAATCACAGGGACGTGGTTGTATAACTCAACAGCATTTTGAGTGCCATGTAAATCACCATGCTATACTATCTTATTATTGTTAGTGTATATTCATTATTTCAAAACAAGAAAAGTGGACTTCTAATGTGCTTTTAAGGCACAGTGGAGTGTGAATTACTTTGATACTGAATTGGGTTACAAAGCATCCATACTGGAGCTAAAATACAATATATGTTGACCTTACCAATAGAGGCATTCATCATAAGGTTTCCCTCACAAGCAAGCAACTGTAAGAAAAACTAGAAATTTAATCTGGAAATATCTCAACATAGCAGAATTTCTTCACAAAATAAAAAATGAAAATGAGGGTGCAACTGAAGTCAGTCTCCAAGTGACACCTTTGTAAGCCGAGCAAGGAGAGCCATTTACTGATGGTGAGTTAATTGTATTTGAATGCAGCAGCCAAAGAAATGTATCCAGAGAAAAATTGTTTAGGACTATTGGCCTTTTGGCAAGAACAGCTGCTCAAAGAATTCAGGACTTTGTGAGCAAAATCAAGTCAAGAAAGTAAATGAGTTTGATTCTTGATGAGTTGACAGATGTCACTAATGCTGCTCAGGTCTTGTTTATTTGAAACCTCAGTGCTGAATTTGAAATTACTAAAGAATTAGCTTCTGTGAATACTCGGCATGGAACAACTATGGGTGAGTGTTTTTAAAGAAGTTGAGAAAACACCAATTCCGTACAACCTGAAGTGGAATCTGCTATGATGTGTTACAACTCGGTTAAAATACATGAAGTAGAAAAAGACCTAGTTGGAAAAATATATAAAGCTCTGAAAATGTAACATATTTAAAACCTGTGGTTATTCACCAGCAAGTACCTTACAGAAGATACTTGAATCCGTCATGTGTTACTGAACCAGTAGTATCAATGGTAAATTTCATTTGCTTTCATGCATTCTAACCATGATTGAATTTTGTCAGAAATTGCTCAGCCTGTTTGATTTGCTTACCAATTGTGAAGTTTGATTGCAATTTTTTGAGCTCAGGGTCAAGACTGAAATTTTTCTTAACAAGATGAACCACTCTTAAACATTATTCTAGAACACTGAAAGGCTCTGGAAATTAGCTTTTACTAGTGACTTGACAGTATTAAAGATTTTAACCTATAATTGTAAGGCAAACAACTTCATTGTGAAAATGTAGTCATTTCAACAACCGACATTTGAATCACAGTATCTTCTGTTACATATTTCTCATGCTATCAAAAATTAAAACAAGAAACAAGATGTCCCTCAAATTGGCAGTGGATACATTTTCTGTCTTCAGCATTTTTGGGACCTTGGTGAAAATGCAAAGAAAGGAAATTCACATATTTCAAAATCCATTAACCAATAATCGAGCTGCTACCTTCAACTGGAAGTGACTAATGTACTATGTAATGACATGCTATAAGGCAAATATAAAGGGAAGAATCTAATAGGGTTTTACAAATGCCTTCCAAGTGATGAATATGCCCAGTTAAAATCTTATGCTTCTGGACTGATGTCCGTATTTGACAGTATCTATTTGTGTGAAAAGACATTTTTAGAGATAAAATGTGTAAAATAGTATTACAGATAACCATTAACAGGTGATCATTTACAACTGATTTTGATGATAGGAACAGTTGGAACCCCAATTAAAGGAACAAGTGTTATTCCCCAAAAAAGGAGTTACAAACAATGTAATTATATATACCCAATTATATTTTGAATTTTGTTCACTAAAAACATTGTACCAACTTACTTTATCACAAAGCCTAAAATACTGTCTGGCCCTACAGAAGAAGTTCGAGGACCACTCATCTAATCATTACAAACTCAAATGCCTTCAGAAGCGAGGAAGGTAATATAAATAGATGAGGGCAATAAATGGTAAGTGTAGGAGAGTAATGAACTGGAGCCCTCATCCCTTATCTAAAGGCACTTAAAAATGGTTTTTGAAACAACCAAACCTATCCTTTGCAAGAGCTTGGGGGCTAATGCAGGACCAGGGATTGCCAGTTCGGGACTTCTAATTTTCTTCTCCTCCCTCCCATCCAAGTGAGGAGTATGTAGGTGAAGGTTCAGAAAGCTTTCGGTAGAGGACCAGATAGTATTTTAGGCTTTGCAAGCCATAAGGTCTCTTCTGCTGCTCAACTCTGTTGTAGAAGCCCCCCAGAGCAGCCATAAACAACACGTAAACACTATATGCCAAAACAACTTTCTTTATGGACATCGAAACTTGAATGTCGTATACTTTTCACTTGTTAAATAGTATATGATTTTGGCTTTTTTCAACCTTAAAAAATGTAGACATCAATCTTAGCTCATGGAGCATACAGAAACAGGCAGCAGCTGGGTTTGGCCAGGGGTCCACAGTTGGCCTGATCTAGGTGAAGAGACTCTTCACTTGCAGGTAGGAGTAAGAATTTTTTCCTAATACTGTTTTTATTCATACATGAAAAGTGGTAAGATTCTTGCCTCTATTTAGTCAAATATACAGCCTCTATTAACATTTTAACTCCTCCCCCTTTTCCCTCAGAGTAGATAAGTGAACGTATGATTATTTCATTATTTAAATCTAGGCCCACCCTAGTTTTTAACGTGATACCTGGTAACTGAACTCTTGATGTCCACTAGAAAATGACAGCTGGAAAGCTCACTGGATAAAATTTTTTAATTTTCTTAGCTTTTTGACAAGTTTTCTGTCACCTTAATTGGATTTTGAAATAATTAGCACCAGCTGACAGCCTAGAGATAACTTCTAAGAGAAGCTTAGGTCAGATATTTATTGAATGAAATTAAGGAATATTAATAGTGCATCCCAACTATGATGTAAATGTATTCGATACCACTAATATCTGTTTAAAAGTAAGGTAGTTAATAGTCAAATGATGTTCTACATAATGAATTTCTCAGAACTTCTCTGAAGGATATAAATAAGGTTATTGATATCATTTATATAGCATAAAATAACTAGACACTTGTAAAACTTCCTGGAAATCTTAGGAAGTCTGACTACTCAGCCTTGGTTCTGCACAGCTGTTGTGTATAAGCTTGACAGTCTGACATTCATCTCTGGAGCATGGACTCTGACCACTTGGGTTCAAATCCACTCTGGTACTTTTAAGTTGTATTGACCTTCTGCAAGTTAGTTAACCTCCCTATGCCTCAGCTTCTCCATCTGTTAAAATGGGGAGAATAATCCTAGCATTGTAGAGATGAGGTAATAATACACAATACATGTAGCACAGTGCTTGGTGCATAGGTAATGCTCAGTAGTTGTTAGCTACTGTTTCTGGGCTAGTGTTGTATGATGTTAAAAGACTTAATTGATGTATATGAAAGACTCGTACAGCCTTTTGTCTCTGAGAGAGGAAATCACTGGGGGGATAGGGGAGATAACCTCATCAATTTAGAGTATTTCTGTTATTTAGTGAATTGTCATTAAGTTACCTTTCACCATTCTGTTTGCTCTAATTAACAACTTCTTATTTGCCCTATTGAACAAAGTATGGCAATAGTAAGAGCAAAATATTTACAAATGTATAAAGGTTTTGGAAGTCAATTTATTTGCCAAATCAGATGCACGCAATTTCCACAATAATGAGGTAGGCACAAAAAATGTTCTGAAAGCCTTTAAAGTGTTCTATTAATTAGTCCATTCATTTAAAGACATTCTACAAGGTACTGAGAACAAGTAATAGTATTTCTTTTGTAAAGACTGGATACTGTACTTCGGCAGCTGAGGACAGCAAAGTCTCAGCTTTAAAGTCAATGTTCTCACTATTCTTTGAACAGATTTTATAGACTGTACTTAAAAGACTAATCCTCAATTGGGGAATGCTAACAGATATGAAAAATAGGATGCGGCCTGTAAAGAACAGACAGAACTAGACTTAAATTAAAAACAAAAAACAAACAGTTTTAATTCTGACTTTTTACTAGCTTGTGCATATGATCTGAGCCTACTAAATTATTTGATGCCTTGGTTTTCGTAGTTATCAAAGACTGTTGAAGGGTCAACTGTACTTCTAACTAACACAGGGGTTAGGGACACTGACCCCGGCCCCCCACACACACACTCTGGAAAATCCACATATAACTTTTGAGTCCCCACAAAACATAACTACTAATAACCTACTGTTGACCAGAAGCCTTAACACAAACATAATAGTCAATTATACATATTTCGTATGTTATATTATACACTGTATACTTACAATAAGGTAAGCTAGAAAAAAGAAAATGTTAAAATAATAAGAGAAAATACATTTATGGTACTGTATAAAAAATATCCACATACAAGTGGATCCACTTAAACTTGTGTCGTTCAAGGGTCAACTGTATTGTAAAGATGAAGATGTACCCCTGAAATTAATACCTCCTTAGACAAATAAGCTGGACTTGTTACATACGGATATTCCACCCCAATGTAACCACAAATTTTGTTTCACTTAACTTTCCTTCCATAAAATTAACATCTGTTATAATGGACATTTGATAGGAAATCCCTTAATTTCCTTGAGAAACTATGCCCCATACCCAGTGGTCTATGTAACAGACTCATGTAAGGTTGAGATGCTACAAATATGCACCCTCTACACATCCAACTGTAAGCAAACTCCTGGGTGCCCTGAAAGCCTCTGGAGTTTCAACAGAAACTATCAGACTCTGGGATTTACTCAGAGAAATTTTGTTTAAAATGTATCCATTCCAGTCTCCAAGGTTTCATCATAAAATGAGCTCACATTTGAAGTGAAGGTGCCATTTAAGTATTAAATTTTATTAACTTACTTCTTTGAATTTGTCATTAAAGCAGGTTACTACTCTCGTCTGGTTTATCCTAAGTGTGGCTCACAGCTGGGAACTATAATACCTTGATCAAGGTTTGTCTCACTTTCCACTGCTCAAAACAGGCACTGAGTCTTTAATATTGAGAGAGTGGCATTATCACAGGTCAAGTTTTACTTGCCACAACCTGCTGGTAGAAGGAAATATATCCACTTGTCTGGACTAGTATTAAGAACATAGAAAAAAAAAAAAGAACATTTTATGAGACGAAATAATAGACTTGGATATTAACACTAAATGTCGTATTCAAAATGGCATTTCAAAATGTGTTCAAGTAAAACACTGTAATAAGAGAAAAACCACAAAACTTATATAAAGTCTAGCTTTATTTTTAAAAAGATTTTTACAAGTCTGTCAACCTCAAGCATACATAGGTGAATTATTCATATCTTCCATCGGATGAAGTTTACAGCTTCAATCCTGCTCAGAAAAATATAAGTAAAAAATAAATCTTTTTCACATATATTTATCCACTATATTACTCAGCTTAGTTCTGAAATTTTCTCTTATAAATACTTTAACACAGCTGCTAGTGATAGTACCGTTGTTGGGCAGCTGCATATGGCTATACTTTTACACTCTGCTTTACTTTTGCTAGCTCCCTGGTTTGGCTCTAAAGGAGAAATAAAGGTTAACTGGGCTGCCAGAAAAGCCCACTGAATGCATCCTGTAGCGCTCTGTGACAAGCAAGAGAAGAAGTATAGCCTCCAGCAAGGTCCTGTGGAGAGGCAGCTCTGACATGGTTTAAATACCTAAAACAAAACAAAAAGTATAGCATTGATATAGAAAGCATATATAAATTGGTAACATTTTTAAAAGCAATAATAAAACTGATTCACGTTGTAAAGGGGAATTCTGAGACTGAAATGTTCAGACTTTATAAATGCATTATTACCTTTTAAAAAGAAACATACCAACTATATAGAGTGCCTAAATGAGTTTAATTGTTAAACTAAATTATAAAGCAAATTACATTAAGATCTAAAAACAGCTCCCAAAGAGGTTTCAAAAATAATACTTGCTATTAAAATGTTCACTGTTCCTAATTTTCAGTACTTACTTGTTTTGTTGGCTGTTGTTTGGGTACCTAACTGTTATTGTCCTCCTGGCATACTCTTAATAAATATATGCACAGTATCATAATACTATTGTATTATTAATATTTTTACATAAATATTCAATATTTTACATAAATATATTCTGAAATAATACTTAAATGGAGGGGGAGAGGACAGAATATACTAGTTACTTCAAATTTACTTCAGCATTACAAAAATATATTGTCTCCTCCTATACAGGAAGTGAAACCTTAGAAAATTACATGCCCAAGAAATCTCTGACAGCCTGAGTTCAACAGAATGTCCCAATTAGTAAATACAGAAGAGTCTTTTGAACTGATCTCTAAAGACAGTGTAACATACACCATTTTTCTTCAATCACACATATATTATTTAGCACTTAAAACTTTCTACCTTGATAAAGGTAAATAAAAGGGGCTAAAATATGGGGCAATCCTAGCCAAAGAAGGTTAACTTGTTAGCATGACTAACAGCACTGTTGGAAAACAAGTATTTCCAGCCTTGCTTTAATGCCTAGTTTAAGAAACCACATTGTTTCTTCAGGCCTCAGGAAGTAAAGGAGCTTCATCCGCCTTAGAATTACGGTTATGGCAAATGAAATAAATCAGGTACCAGAACATTTTAATAACTTGGAAACTTTTCTACTCATTCATTCAAACTTCCTGTGTGTCAAAGTCTTGATACATGAGCAACTTATTATTTCTAACATAATAACCAGTCTGTTTTTCATTTGTATCCATGTTTAATAAGGTTGTGTGATTAAAAAATATATAGCAATATAAGAGGCCAGATAGAAAAAGTGGTCAAAGTAAGACACAGGATAAGCTCCTGGAATTGGCTATAATTTATTCACACCACCACAAATCAAGGTGTTAACTCAATTCTTTGCTTCTCTGCCAAGGGTAAAAGGGAAAAATGGAAGGAGAAAGGAAATTAATATTTATTGAACAATGATCTACAAACTTTTTTTTTTTTTAAGTAGGCTCCATGCCCAGTGTGGAGCCCAATGCAGGGCTCAAACTCACGACCCCGAGATCAAGACCTGAGCTAAGGTCAAGAGTTGGACACTTAACTGGCTAAGCCACCCAGGCGCCCCTACAAACTTTTTTTTTTTTTTAAAGATTTTATTTATTTATTCCACAGAGATAGAGACAGTCAGCGAGAGAGGGAACACAAGCAGGGGGAGTGGGAGAGGAAGAAGCAGGCTCATAGTGGAAGAGCCTGATGTGGGGCTCGATCCCAGAACGCCGGGATCACGCCCTGAGCCGAAGGCAGACGCTTAACCGCTGTGCCACCCAGGCGCCCCTACCCCCTACAAACTTTTGATAATATAGCAGTAAAAATATGTAAGCATGCATCTCCAAAATTTGTATACTTATTATACCTATTGTTATTCATAGTTAT
This sequence comes from Ursus maritimus, assembly GCF_017311325.1. Classification (NCBI taxonomy): domain Eukaryota; kingdom Metazoa; phylum Chordata; class Mammalia; order Carnivora; family Ursidae; genus Ursus; species Ursus maritimus. Next base: position 37,276,269 of record NW_024425008.1, read on the forward strand.
ATTGTATATATTGTATATATATTGTATATAATTATATAATATATAGAAGCATACTATAAAATATATATAAATATTTAAAGGAAGAGATAAAAATATTTCAACAAAAGTTCTAATATTTTCTCCCTACATCCCATCTTATAAACCTTGGTGGGATGCATCCCACTTTCTTTGTCAAACTCTTGATAGAACCTTAGGTCCCATGGGACTTAAACAGGGATTCACCAAATCTACCACATGGCCAGAAAAAGTATCTGCTTATTACATCCCAGGACACAATAAAATGTCCACTGTTAGGATTATGACGCATGAGAAATGATGTAAGTTAAATAAGTCATCTCAGACGTCTAAAAATCAACCCGGAACAGGATAAAATGATTTCACTGAGAACTCAATAACTATCACACAAATAAATAATATTTAGTAATATTTTTACAGGTATCTTAGAAATGAAACATTCCACTCCTAATATAAGTTTCCAGGTAAATGTTATCCATACACTAGATACCATTGTATTATCCTTTTTCCTTTCCTCAGACCTTCAAAAGAAAAGCACAGTCTTAGCTCCAATGGCTGTTCACTCCTGGCAAAAATCAGGTACCACAGCAGAATGTCTGTCAACCTTAAGAAGCCAACTATCATGAACAGAATTGGTTTTCATAGCTGTAATAGAAACCACGATGCAACTAGTTGTTTTGATTCATCACATTTTGGTACAACTTGCTTCTGGGAAAGTTGAGTCATACCATCCCTGGCTTGGCAATTCAAGCATAAACTTGCAGTGTACATACAGCTTTTTATATGTTATCCTGGGAAACCTGAAACAGCTGCACTGCTGGCAGGAAAACACAGGACCACCAGTAAAATATCCAAAACAGTTGCATCTTTTAATTTATGACTGTGCACTGTTTCCATAAAGAGTATATAAAACAGTTCAACTTTTTATAGGTAAAATGTAATAAACAGTCATACTCATTGATGCCATAAATGTGTAAAAAAAGTTTATTTAAAATGATTAATTAGTGTTTGAAAAGAGTAATTCTTGAACAGTCATAATCCAGAGCAATGAGCAAATATTTAAAAATTTTAGTTATTAATGCTAAGTTGTAGATTCTTACTGCCAAAATCAAGTCAATTAAAATTTCTTTGCATAGCACTGAAGAAAATACATTTCCCTTCCAGCAATCATTTACATTAAACATGTCTGTGAGTATATTCTTTAAAGACCTGCTTATTTACATTACTGTTTTTGATCTCTGGGGCTGCACAAAACAGTTACTGTTAAATATTTCAATCTATTTTCACCATGGCAACCTACATTAATTCCAATTTTAAAAAATAAAACGTAGTTCATTCTTGTTACTCAGTTGTAGGCTTTTATTTTCTAGGTATTTTAACTTACTGTTCTTAAACCCTTTAATTACTGTGGTACACCAAAGTATTTTAAAGGATCTGCCACACTGAAACCACACAATGAGAATTTAGCATTTTGCCTACTTTTTCACATTAATCCACATCTGTGTTGTTTTAATTCTTTCATGACCATTACAAGTACATCACTGAATAGGATTCTTGGGGTTTCTGGCAAAGGTCAGTATCATTTCATGTACACCTTTATAGAACAGAATGAGGAAGAAGTCTTAGCCAAATTTATTTCCAAAAGTCAAACTCAGTTGGATTTTGAAGCCTGGAGGTAATAGCTCTGACTATTTAGCCAATCCCAGGACAGTATTTCTGTTTTTCATGGGTTTATTTTAAATACCTGTAAATCTTATAAGCAGAAACCAGGAAAGAAAAAAAAAAAAAAAGGTTTGCTTATTTTGGTATCTATGCCTTATTTTTACTGAAAGCAGACTAAACTCAAAGCTTTAAGAATCATACCTTTGATTATTTTCTTAATAAAACTTAAAAAAAAAGTATGTTTTCAAAAGCATGTCTAAGATAATTCCTGTACAAAGGGCATCTTGTGCCCTAATTTATACTCTGTCTAAAGTTGCCTTGCTTTGCCATTACCCATCAAAATCCCTTTCAAACAGACTTTGGAGGAGGGGGAGGAAAAGAGGCAATGGATCCTGAGAGAGGAGTAAGAGAGGATTAAGCATTCCAAAACCACACTTGAAAGTTTGTTCCTGAACTTTGATTTCCTACACTGTCATTTTCTTCTGTTACATTTAGCAGCTTTTGCTCCCAAAGAAGGTGGTATAATTTACACTTAGCTTTAGAAAGACTTCGTCTTCTCAGTTCTTTAACATAAGAGAGTTCCTCTGAGATTACTCTTTTACTATTTCCCTTCCTTTAAAAGCCTATACTGACCATCTGGCTAAAGTCTTGGACTCAGCTCATTTTAGTGCTATTCAACAATGCGTTGAGTTCTCAGCTAGGGGCAGAGGGCAGGGGTTGTCACTCAAGACCAACAGGCAGCACTCTTCCCCTCCAGTCATAACCTCCTCATGAAAACCCCTGAAAAACTTTGGCTCTAGAGAAACAAAGAATCTTGGAATTCAAATTGAGATGAAATGAAGTTCATATTCATTTCCTTCACCTCAAATTACCAGGACCAATGGATGGTTAAAAAAACAAAAAGTCCAAGTTTTTAACTCCATAGTGTTTCTTTAGAGTGAACTCTAGAGATTAAGACTTTCTTTTTTAAGTGGGCCCATTTTTAAGCCTGAATTTAAAGCCACCATGCATTAAACAGACCAGTTCCTAGTAGTTCTGCCTCCCAACCTACAAAATTCAAATCTAAGTGCCATTAAGAGACATGAGCCAACTGATCTCAGCTGTCAAGACCAAAAGCTATTGTAAGAAATTCAGCTAAGGCTATAAAAGATTTACATTAACAACGTGAACTGTATCTCAACAGATTTAAAAACACAGCAACAGTGTGCTCAATTATCACTAAAAAGCAGAAACATTCTGAAAACGGAGGTTAGTGCCCAGGTGTCTTAACCCAATCATGTTGTCAGAATAACAGACAAATGGTCTACAGAGGGAAACTGATAATCATATATTCCAACATAAATGGGGAAAGCACTTTAAGTCGGAACTACTGTCCATAATTCTATGGGCAGTTTGGTTATAAAATACCAACAAAGGCTTCATGAATGCCAACCAAAATATCACATACTTCCACAGTCATGGTATTACTCTTCATTATCTAACCTGCAAGTGAGAACACAACTTGCATAAACTAATTATGAAAGCTATTTTCAGATCTATATTAATATATTTGGGAATCTAGTAACCAATTTATTCCAGACATTTAGACCATCTCAACACCAAAGCTCAGATTTGGAAATTAAAAGCCACATGTGGTGCCCAAGTGTACAGCTGAATACAGATTGCTCAGATAAGCCTTTCTGAATTATAACTGAAGTAAAGTGTGCAATTTATTGCTATCAAATAACACACTAGGCATTTTTAGGACAGGGTAGCTGTTACCGAAAGTTAACGTAACTACATAGTGAAAGGAATACTTCCTTGATTTGAGTGTAAATGATTGAATGCATAAAAGATACAGCTACTTAAGTGTAATATATTCTATGAACAGTATAGTTGGTAGTTCTGGATATCTCAAATGATAGACCTCTAAGGATACACTCCATCTGTATAATACAGATAAATACAAGAATATCTCAGGAATCAGGTGCTATCAGATAAACTTGACTAAAGCCATGAAAATAGATAATACACGGTACAATAAATCTTAAATATACTCCTCAAAGTCAGATGTCTATCTCAGTTGTAATATGCATGGCTAATTTCAGTATTGTTCTTATATGCTTAAATGAGAGTAAGCAGAAAAATGGTATAATTAATGTTTTTACTTACTGATTCTTAAAACATTATGATACTCATGAATTTATTCAAGATAACCAGAGGAGAGAAGGCAAAGTTTCATGAAAAATCTAAAAATAACAAATCAGAGTCATAAAAATAACGAACCACACACAGATTTTGTATATCCCAGGGAGGGACAAAAGCCACCAATTCTGTGGTGGAAATAAAATCGAGATCATAAAAATAAATATCCTATTTTCTGATTTTAAGTTCCTAAAAATTCTAGTGCCTCATTCTGGCTTGTCTAATGTAATTTTTTACTGTGAATTCCATGTTAGTAACAGATGTATGCCAGAAGTTTCACTGTATCTTTATAAAGGCAGGATGGTAATTTTTCCCCAAGGGTGGGACAGGCAAAATGCAGAAATTCATATGTATGGAGTGCATTCCTTCTTCAAAAAAAAAAAAAAAATTACTGAGTGTCTACTATGTGCCAGGCATTGAAGCAACTCTGAGAATAAAACAGGGAGCAGCCTCCATGTTCTAATGGACCTTGTAATTCAGCAGAGAAAAAAAGATGTGAAATAATGAATATTATGAAAGAGAAAGTCAGGGCTCTATCAGCGTAGATTAAAAGGAAGCCAACATGAACAAGTTTAGAAAAGGTCTCCTAAGGAAATAACAGTCCCAAAGGATGGCTTAGACCCAAAGGATGAGGAAGAGTCAGTCAGCAACCCGTGGAGGGAAGAATGTAGCAGCAAGGAGCCATAGCACATACTGAGAATATGGAGGAGAGGTGGCTCAGGATGAGGCTGGAGACGTTGGCAGAAAGTATTCAAAAGAAATGTTAAGAACTACAAATTTTATTGAAAGGGCAATGGGAAGCCACTGAAAAGTTACTGTTAGGACCCTGATAATGTAAACTACTTTGGATACACAATGGATGGGAGAAAAGCAGGAGTCAATTATTGAGAGACCCCTCATAGTTTCTCCATTCCAGGCTTAAGATCATGGTACCTGGATCAGGGTGGCAGCAGAGGAAATAAAGAAAAGTACTGGTTCAAAAGACATTTAAAAACCAACTGAGTAGGGGCGCCTGGGTGGCTCAGTTGGTTAAGCGGCTACCTTCAGCTCAGGTCATGATCTCAGGGTCCTGGGAATGAGCCCCGCCTCGAGATCTCTGCTCAGCGGGGAGCCTGCTTCTCCCTCTCCCTCTACCTGTCGCTCCCCCTGCTTGTGCTCTCTCTCTCTCTCTCTCTCTGTCAAATAAATAAATAAATAAATCTTAAAAAAAAAAAAAAAACAACTCAACAACTGAGTAGCTATGGGGGCAAGAGAAGGGGAGAACAAAGTAAAAGCAAAGGCAACTTCCAGCTATCTAGTCCTATGGAGCAGGGAAAATGCCCTCACAGAGATGATGGAAAACTGGAGAAGAAACAAACTAGGGTGGGAGAGAAGAGAACGGAAAGATCATGAATTTAATTTTGGACTTAAGTCTGAAGTGATTATAGAAGAGAGATACAGAGTGGCAATATGGGCCAAGTGCTAAGAAGAAAATTCTGGAACGAAGGTAACAGTTTGGGAATAATCAGTATTTAGATGGTATTTGAAACCATCAGGTAGATGCTAATATTTAGGGAGAGAGGACAGAATGAGAAAAGAGAGAAGGGCCTAAGGCAAAGGCCTAGAGAACAATAACATACAATGATATGACAACAGAAACCATGGTGGTTAATTTTATGTGTAAACATAAAATTACGTTGAGTGAGCCACAGAATGCCCAGATTATCTGGTAAATCATTTCTGTATGTGTCAGTGAGGGTTTCTGGAAGAGATAAGCATTTAAATTGGTAAACTGAGGAAAGCAGATGAACCTCTCCAAGGTTAGTGGGTATTATCCAATCTGTTGAAGACCTGAGAAAAACAAAAATGTGCAGAAAGATTGAATTCACTCTGCCTAACTGAGCTGGAACATCGATCTTCTCCTGCCCTTTGGTCTCCAGACTGGCACCTAGACTTGGGACTGGCATCTACACCATTCATTCTCTCTCAGGCCTTTGAACTACACCACTGGCCTTCCTGGGTCTCCAGCCTGCAGACAGCAATCATGGGCCTTCTCAGCCTCCATAATCACATGAGCCAATACCCAATAATAAATCTCTTTATCTATCTGTCTATCTATCTATCTATCTATCTATCTATCATCCATCTCTCTCTTACTGGTTCTGTTTCTCTAGACAATCCTAATACAGAAGCTAAGCTACTTTGAAGTGAAGGGTATGTGTTCAGGTGTAAATGCAAATACGGCCATCCCCTACCAATACCTCATACACTCTCTTCCCGTAGACTTGCAAAGGAGGTAAAAGGAAGGTGTAAGCTGCTTGGAAAGGAGTCGGAACCTGCTACTTGTGCCTGACTCCTTCTTATAATTTTGAAGAGGTAATAATACCAGAGACAGAGATGGGAAATCTATTAGATTTCTCCAGCAAGGGGCTCCAAAGGCTCTCTTCATGGTATTTATAGCAGTAGTGTTTCTTAAAGCAAAAGAACAAAAGAAATAATCCAAATGTCCATTGACAGGAGAATGGGCAAATAAATACTGTCCAGCAGTGAAAACAAAGGATATAGAGCTTCATGCATGTACCAACACTGCTGACTCTCACAAACAATGCTGAGTAAAAACAACAACAAAAAAGTTACAGAAAATAGGTACAGCATGGTCCATTTATATAAAATTTGGAAATACAAAATACACATGGAATATATAGATATGACCAAACTAAAAAAAAAAAGCAAGCAAAGGATAATCAGCCTGTTCAGGGTGACTGAATCCCTGATGTGAGGTGGGACCACAATGAAGAGAAGAAAAATGCACACAGAGAGGGCTTCTACAGCATTTGGTTATGTTCCATCTCCTAAGTTAATGAGTGGAATTCAAAATACAGGACTTGAAGGAGTAGAGGAGGGAGAAACAATGAGAATGGAAACAATTCAGCAATTGTTTTATTATTACTCTTTGTAAAATATGTATCATGTATTTTTTCTAGGTATGAAATATTTTTTTAAAAAGTAGTGCAAACAGCAAAGTCACAGCTTTAACTGCCATTAATCCAGTAAATAATCTGCATGTAAACACCAAACCATTCTTAGTTGGCCTTGGTTTCATAAAATATTAAAACTTTTATTCCATTTGCAATAATTCATGTTAATTATAATTATTCATCTTAAAATGTTTAATATTGCAATATGTTGTTCGGTGCCTGGGTGGCTCAGTTAAACATCAGACTCTTGATTTCAGCTCAGGTCATGATCTGAGGGTCATGAAATCAAGTCCCACCATGGGCATGGAGCCTGCTTAAGAGTCTCTCTCTCGGGGCACCTGGGTGGCACAGCGGTTAAGCGTCTGCCTTCGGCTCAGGGCGTCATCCCAGCGTTATGGGATCGAGCCCCACATCAGGCTCCTCCGCTATGAGCCTGCTTCTTCCTCTCCCACTCCCCCTGCTTGTGTTCCCTCTCTCGCTGGCTGTCTCTATCTCTGTGGAGTAAATAAATAAAATCTTAAAAAAAAAAAGAAAAAAAGAGTCTCTCTCTCTCTCCCTCTGCCCCTCCCCGCCATAACCCCCATGCGCACAAGCTCTCTCCCTTAAAACAAAACAAAACAAAACAAAACAAAACAAAACAAAAACCCTGCAATATGTTACATTCATATTGTTCTCTGTACTGGTTTACAAGCAAGGTCAATACATTAATTTAAAATGGGAGAAGTCAGTAAAATCAGATTTATTTGCAAAGAACCTTTCAACAAATACACATCTAAATAGCAAGCCTAAGTACTGACGAGTGGTTAAAAAGCTGATCTATTAAGGAGGGCACATATTGCATGGTGCACTGGGTGTTATACGCAAATAACGAATCATGGAACACTACATCAAAAACTAAGGATATACTGTATGGTGACTAATATAACATAATAAAAAATTATTATATATTAAAAAAAAGCTGACCTATTAAAGCAGCAAAAATAAAGTGGCAGATGAAATTGGTTACGTGGTCAAGGAGACCTTAGCCCAAGCCCTGATAATCTGGAATTTCCCCCCCATAATAATGCTGCAGATTTCTATTTCTTTACCAGCATGAAACATACTGTGCTTTCTGTGGCTAATATTAAGGTAAGAGCCTAGATATAGAAACCAAATCCAATTCCTCTCCCTGTCCAATGGTAGTTAAACACCCTCCCAAGTTTGCAGAACTCTCCCTATTGGTTTGGTTTTTTGCTTAGTGCAAACTCTCTAAATTAAATATAAACAACCTCAGTCTTCTCTCCTCTACCACTCCCTTTTCTTCCCTGTACCGCCACATAAATATATAAGGACATCATGGTTTAGTAGAAAAGACAAAGATTTTGGAAACAGATACATTTGGGTTTGAATCTCTCCTTGGACAATTACTAACATTATGATTTGGAAATTGCTTTAATTTTTCAATCCTCATTTCCTCATCTGCAAAAGGGAGAGAGTAATACCTCATAGTAATTTTTAGAAGATTAAGCAAGAAAATGTATGTAATACATCTGGCAAAGAACAGATATTCAATAAAGCATATATCCCTGACCACTCTACGTATTCTCTTTGATACTATTAATACAAAGAACATTCTCACAAGGAATAGGCCTTTCATAGCCCAAATTTTCAAAGTGTTTTACCTTCTGCTAATTAATATGTATCTCTCCTTTCCCAATTCTTTGACCTTACTGTCCATTCCCACATCTACTTCAACAATAATAGTGTTGCCTTCTCTCTTCCCCCTTTAGCTGTACCCTAAGTAAAAAGATTCAAGTGGAGGTTTTGTTTTTATTTTTTAAATTAGACAAAAGGTAAAGAGTAGTCCTGCTTGTCAATCTTTTATCACAGGGCAATAGAAAAATAACCCAAGGATGCCAATACCTTCATATTAAAAGGCAAACGGGAAAAATTTACATACATACATATACATATACAAAACATAAACATATGTGTACAGATCTGGATTTCACAAATACTATCCACACTCTAGTAAGTTTTATTTCAAAAGTTAAATTGCCACATTATTTCTACTCTCATATCCTGTATTTTGCCTCTCATCACCATTAAGTGATGACCATTGCCCTGTCCTCATCCTCAACATCCTCCTCTACCTCTCTAAATCGGGAGACAGCTTCCAGCTGTAAAATGCTCTTAGCCTGTGACTTCTATAACAATGTCTATAATTTGGGTCACACTCCTATCACTTTCACACAGGATTCCTCAAATTTCTCTTTTTCCCCTTGCTTCCTAATTACTAGTTTTCTTCTTGACTTTTCTCATCTTCTATTCTTGACTATCTCGGAAATGTATTAATTACCTCTGTTCTACTAAACCTGGAAATCTTATCTTCTGGTCTTTTGCCCTTCTTTGTTACTTATAGCCCAGCATTTTTATCTGCTTGGGTGGCCTTTCATACTTGGGTGTCCCACTGGCACTACAAATTTAATGTTTTCATAACTGAACTCATCTTCCTTTACAAACCTAGCCCTCTGTCTGTATTTCTTAAATTCTCTTAATAGTTTCAACATACAGGGTCATCTTGGAATCCTCTTCCCCCTGCATACCAATGAGAAATCTACATCACTGCATCTCTCTACAAACATCTATTTACTTCTCACAGCATCTTCATTGCTGCTACTGTTACCTAATTTTAGCTCTTTTTTACTTCTTCCATGTCCTACAGCTAATACTCTCTTACCTGGTCTCCCTACTTCCAGGACGTTCTCTCCATTCCAATCTATTCATGGTTATCAAACTAATCTTCCTAAGGCAAAGCTCTGCATCACTCGTACAATTAAACATTCATTGGATCCCTGCTGTAGGTAGAATAAGGTCCAAGTTCCTTAACCTACCATTCGAGGCCTACTGTACTTGATTCCAACCTACCTTTCGTAAACGTATTTCCCATTTATCGTCTCCATGTACCCTGAATGTAAGCCAAAGTAACCATGAGGTTTTCAGTTATTCTCTATGAAAGCCTCATAACTACTCACTTCATACCTTTGCTAAAGCTATTTCATTATCTTGGAATGCCCTCACCATTGCCTGTCTCCCAAAGCCATGGTTCAAATGTCAACCCCTCAATTCTGAACAAAAACATGAAAAGCTTAACTATGCCCCACAGAAATGTTACATATGGAATAACAAAACAAAAATAATAAAATAAACTAAGCTTAAAAGCAAGAAAAGAAACTCTCAGGTGTCAGAAATAATACAGGAACTCAAAATCAGAGCACAGGCAGAGCTTGAAGTTCACGAAGATGCTGGGTACCACTGACTCAATAGCCATACGGTGACAGGAGACAGGCCTCGATCCTGTCAGATGTAGGAAGCTAGAACTGGGCTTCGCTCCCTGCGTGTAACTTGGATCTACAAAATGTCATCCCATCTACAAAACAATTTGTACGAATATTCTGCTCACTGGCCTGGAACAGTCACAACAAAGTCTGGGGGCATGGACAGAAAAGAATCAAACATAAAAAAAATCACAATACCCAAGTCTATTCCATCCCCAAGAAATTAAGAATAGCAATAAGTCAAGATCCAGTGAAGCCAAGAGGAGTTTGGCCAAAGCAAATAATCTCAATCCAAGGCTCATGGGACTACAACACCCACTAAAAAGAGATACACAGTTTTAAAAAAAAATGAAATAAGCCTCATTTATAAGAGTCAGAAGACACAATCAATAGCAGGACTACCATACCCAGATACGAGAAACTGAAGAAACGTATTTCATGTTAGAGAAGATGAGTAAAGAAACAGATGCCATAAGACAAGAAATCAACAACATGAAAAGAACAAGCATTTCTTTAAAAAAAAAATCAAACAGCAATTCTTAGAATAAAAGTCTCAATGCACAGGTTAAGCAGCTAGTTATCGATAGATGGAGAAAAATTAGTGAGTAAAAGATTATGTGAGGAAAACATGAAGAATTTAGAGCTAAAAAGAAGAACAATGGAAAGAACCACTAAGGATACTGCAACAAGAAGAAAATTAAACGTCAATGGGAAGAGCCAGCTATAAGGAACAAAGGTGACAAGACAAAAACACCACCACTACCACTACTACTGCCACAAACTGCTAACAATAACAACATAGAAAACAGAAGGGGAAGTCTAAGGCTAATAAGCATTCTAGGCCTTTGTTTTGTTCAAAAAAGGAGAGATTTAAACTGCAGACTTTTGAAAATAACATTTGTTCATTTTGGGTGACAAAATTATAATATTTAATATACATTACACATGTAATAATAATATTACTCTCTGTACTTCTCTTTGTTTGAAATATTTAACAGTTTTCTTAGATTCTACCTCCTCTGGATTGCCCAGGTAGAATTACTTCTTTGCTCCTCCTAATCTGCATGCACTTTATCTCTAAGCGCTGCGGCTATTTATAGTTACAAGTTCCCTGTCAGGTAAGTTTCTTGATAGCAAGATAAATATCTACTCACTAAACAGCAATCACTTTTTAAAAAATCATCCTAACTTGTAAACAGAAAGTATACAATTTTTTTAATTAAATAAAAATTCTGGTTAGTTAAGATACAGGCCTAAAGAATGGCCATGATAACAGAGGGCAAATAAAAATACAGAGGATATTAGAAAAAAGAGTTATCACCACAAATTATGAAGCTGCAGAGGAAAGAATAGCACAGGATTGAATGAAAGACAGACTGCAAATCTGTCCCTGAGGAAGATGAGAAGGTTTCCTGGAAATCAGAAGATGCTATAACAACAACAGAGAGATGGGATATAATGTATAGTGTAAAATGACTATTTAGTACACACATATGTTCTGTTGAATAGGCATGTTTGAAAACTGTTTGAGATTAACATCCTCTGTCTCATAACCTAACCTCTCAGCGTTAACCAATTTTATCCTTAAGGATACATAATATAATGGAATATAGCTATGAATGCAAAGAAAAACAAGAAATTCAAACAGAACTAAACACACCCAAAGCACGATCTTTTGTAAGATATTTATTTTTCCATTCAAAGCACCTTCTCAAAAGCTCTATTTCATACACTGGAATCTGAATCATGTCAATAACTTAGATAAATCTCTAAAGCAAACAATAACAAGCAAAGACAAAGTCAAGTGGATAAAATAACTGATGTTTTCCCTTAATTATGGAAAATTCAATTTTCTAGCAAGTAAAAACAGGTTCATAAAATATCTACTCACAGGACAAGTGACTATGAGCAGTAAAATCTGAAAAAGTTCCAAGAGTCCTGATTTAATGCATAACAATCTGAAGTTTTTAAGAAGCATTTTTAATACTTAAGCCCACAGAAAACTTGCACTTTCTTCCAAAAGCTAAATCACAGCATCACTTTGGGGAAAAAATAACCCATGCCCATTAGCATAAGTAATATGCTAATGCAATCAGTTTTACCAAAAATGAAGCTTTTCTAGAATAGAATGCCTTAATAGACTAGTCAGTTAGTTGGTTAAATACCATTTGGACCAAAACCTTCATGTGTAAAGAAAATATTTTCCTCTTACTTAAAAAATTATAGCATTATTTTCAGTTTTCTGTTTTGCTTCCAGACTACATTTTTTGGCAATGTGTTATAACTCTGCACATGCTGGTATAATATTTTAAGTAAAAACACATTCTAATCAGTTACATATGACTTATTTTGAAAATCAGAACTTTTAACAGTTAAAGTGTACAGAAATGCTTCAATATTATAAAAATTCCTTATGGTAAACCTAGATTTCTTATTTTATTACCTTAAAAAGTTAAAAGAAAGAAAAGAACCCTACTCTTTTCTTGAATTTTACCTTTTGGGGAAAAAAGTCTATTTCCACCTGTCATTCCAAAGTAAATAAAATAAGGCACAGTTTTCTCATCCCTACATTATACTTTGGGTATGTGTCGACAAAAAGTGAAAAAGAAGCAAAATCCAAACTAAGATTATTCCTGATATATTTTGTCCCTAATTGGCTTCCATTTGTAAAAACTAAGGTATTATGGAACAAAAGACAGGGGAAAAATTTTAATTGGAATTATATAAATACCAAGGGGATAAGAGCCCATCATTTTAAGATACACTTAAGATTAATCAATCCTACATGTGGTTTATGAAAATAAATTTTTAAATGTTTTATAAAATAAATGAGAATAGTGAAAAAAGACAGCACAGATAGTACAGTAAGGGAAATAATGCAGAATCCTAAAACTGGAAAGGAACATTTAAAACCATCTTATCCCACTGCCTCATTAACAGATAAAGCAGCTGATACTAGATCACTGTTTTAAACATTTTTATCTTCTTGGAAAGGATTCACCTATTCAATGAATATGAATAAATCTTGAAAACTTACTATGTACCAGTATTATCCTAGGTGTTAAATGAGAAAATAGTCTTTGTTCCTAAGGAGCTCAAAGGGAAGAAAGACATGAAAATGAGCAATTTTTAAAAGAACCAGAAGCCTCAAGAAAGGAGGTTTGCAAAAGATACAAGTTGATCTATGAAGGAAGAATGATAACTTGCCATGCAGATCAAGAGGCGAAGATGGTACTCTAGAAAGGAGAAGAGTATACAATGGCTAGACGCCTGAGAGAACATGGTGTATTCTGAGTGTCAAATTTGAAGGGACTTCATATACCTTGAGTATTTTTTAAAATAGATAATGGGCACCCATGAAAATGTTAGTAGGTAACGCAATCTGACCTGAATTTTAGAAATCTTTGTACAAGGGATGCCTGGGTGGCTCAGTCAGTTAAGCATCAGCCTTCGGCTCAGGTCATGATCCCAGAGTCCTGGGATCAAGTCCCACAAGGGAGCCTGCTTCTCCCTCTGCCTGCCACTCCCCTTGCTTGTACACTCTCTTCTCTCTCTGACAAATAAATAAATAAAATCTTAAAAAAAAAAAAAAAGAAAAGAAATCTTCATATGAAAGATAGATTGGAAGAAAGAGAGGGTGAAAAGGAAGCAAAGTAAATGACTATGAGCACCTCTAGGGGCTATGACACTAAGGACCTTAATTGTCTAATTATATGTGAAACTGAAGCAAGAGGAAATCTTTAACAACTCCCAAGTTTGGCTGGGCTAGGAAGTTTCAGCACAGCAGGATATACACAGTTAGAAGAGGTTTCACAAAGAAGCTAAGTTCCATTGGGGATATTAAAACAAAAATTAGGTACTTGTCAGACACACAGGTAGAAAGAAAGAAATGTCCAGGGTCAAGTTGAAAATCTGAGTTTAAAACAAGGAAAATTAATAGTCTTGCAACTTAATATAAATCACTGTACTTTTAAAAGAGAACTTCCCAGAGTCCTTAGGTTCTGAGTAGGTGCCTTTAGGGCATCATCGAGGGCAGAATGGGGAAGAGAGCCAAGCTGGATCTGTCACCTCCACTGTAACAGAGTAGTTCTGCTTTCATCTGTTTTACATTTTGAGGTCCTAAGTAAGATTTTTAAAAACTATTCTGTTTTTTTAAAAAGTCTGAAAACTGAGGATTGCTGGAGAGGAGGGTGGAGGGGGGATAGAAGGATGGGTGATGGACATTGGGAGGGTATGCGTTGTGGTGAGCACTGGGTGTTATTTAAGACTGACGATCATAGACCTGTACCCCATGAATACATTATATGTTAATTTTTTAAAAGTTTGAAAACTACTGTAATATAGCTTTAGAATCAAACAGATTTGGTATTAAATCATGACTACCCCTTACTGGTGGACTCTGGAAAGTTACAAGTTGTTATAAATTATCAGGAACAATGTAAAAGAAGTGCCTATGACAGAGCCTAGCACATAGTAGGTACTCAATACTGACTGAGACTAAAAGATCAATGAAGAACCTTGTACAATAACAACTTTATTAAGAGAGGAAGAAGAGTTAGCCAAAAAAGATTTAAAAGGAGAATTCAGAGAGGATGAAAGAAAACTAAAAGGCAGTCATGTCACGAAGCAAAGGAAATACAGTTTGAGAAATTAGAGGTAAAATAAGATAAAGAATGCAAGAACCCCACCAAATTTTGTAATTGGGAAGTCAATGGTGAATGAGCAAAATTAGATTCTAAATAAAGTCAAGTTGTATTACGTTTAGGGAATTAATCAGAAATAAGGAGTGGAGACAGAGATAGCAAGCATAAAACTTCTTTCAATAGTTTGAGTGTGAATATGGTACAAAGGGTACTAGTCAGAGGAAGATTCAGGATTGACAAAGTGATGAACATATTTCAAGACAGAAATTTGAGCATGTCCATGTGGTAAATTAAAGTTTCAGTGCAGAAGAGAAGATCTGAAAGAGCGGTGGAGACCAATTTGTTGATGTGATATCCCAGGGTTGAAGCAGGATTAGCCGCAGATGCAGGATAGGTCCCCCTGCCTCTAAGGAGAGACAGGAGTTAGCAGTGGCTACAAAAGTAAGTTTATAGTTCGGCTATGGCTTTGAAGAGAGTTCATACCCATATTTCCTCTGTGTATTAGGCTGAAAGATTAGCTGCTAAATGTGAAAGAGGGCAAGTGGGAGTGAGATTTAAAATAGTGATGATCTGGGAAAGCCACTGGGAAAAGAGAGAAAGAAGCCAGCAATGGGTATGTGCAAAGTGACTGGTGAGTGGCTCCAATTTGCTCAGTTGTATAATTTTCTTCAGCTGTACTCAGAAAAAATTAAACAATTCATATATTTTTTTAAATTTCCAATTACTTTGTGTATAAAATGTCATATACTGTCACAATATAATAAAACACTAAAAATATTCATGTGATCTTGATTTATTAAGGATAATGCACAAGCTTACAAAGGAGTATTAGAACGTGCCTCAACGGCCTATGCAGTTCTTGCCTTGTGGTTACAGAGAAGAATGACCAAAGGTTCATTTAACCTTGGGTCTGGGCCCATATTGTAAAGTGTTCCTTAGAAGAAACCCATTTCATATTCAAATTTATTCCAAATAAAAATAAGGAATATACTTATTGATAGAATTTCGTCATATAAAGATCCACTATCTTTTTCTTGGCAAAGAGCTCTAAACAGAGGTCAAAGTACCTGACTACTACCTTACACATTAAGTTTTCTGTAACATTATAGACTCAGAAGATGGATTTTTTTTTTTTTAAGATTTTATTTATTTATGTGACAGAGAGACAGCCAGCGAGAGAGGGAACACAGCAGGGGGAGTGGGAGAGGAAGAAGCAGGCTCACAGCGGAAGAGCCTGATGTGGGACTCGATCCCGGATCGCCAGGATCACGCCCTGAGCCGAAGGCAGACGCTTTAACGACTGCGCCACCCAGGCGCCCCAGAAGATGGATTTTTAAAAATAAAAGTGCTACCTGTGTTTCAAAAAAACATTTCTGAACACAGTAGGAGGCCAAAGTTTTGGAAATATCCTTACTCCTAATGAAGTTTACCTTGAACAAGAGAAGTACACTGCTGAGATTTGATGAGTGAAAGCACTTGAGCCTACGTGATGATAGTAAGTGGTACTTAGTAGCTTTGAAACTCTGATTCATGTCTTCACATTAGCTACTTAATTGCACTGACTGAATTTTTCATTAGCTGACCAAATACTTATTTTATTGGCTTTGGGAAACTGTTACAATCATGTTTACAGTAAGAATTTTCTAAACATTTATTTCCCCACAGTGAACAAAGATTTAATACTTCTTAATAGCTATGTTTTACATGAACACTCAGGAGTCTTCCTTATTTATTTTTCTATGAATAGTTAAGACAATAAATGGTTCCCAGTACTAGCCAGAAAACCAGAGATAATTTCTCACAGAAAATTATTAGTTCTAGAAACGAAAACTGAAGTGTCTGGCTTACCAGAACTTGGACAATTTGTAGCTTTGTAATTTTTATGGAATTGTGTAATTCTTAAGGAACCAGGAGAAAATCAGCTTTTATGCTGGTATAAATGAATATATCCTGCAAACTTAAAAAATGGCTACATGATGGCTAATTTGGGCAAACACCTTCAGATACTACCTAAACAAGAAACTTTAGTTTAGCTTTAGCACTCACATTTAATATTTTTAAAATAGCGCAGTATGCTCAAATCAATATAATGGACTTCCGTATAATGGAGTCCACTGAAATATCTGTCAATGTGTTACAGTGGATATATATAAAACTCAAACACTTAATTAGCTATAATACATGAATGCATGAGGGGAATTCTTCAAGAGGATGGCAAATCACTTAACATACATTAGAAATATTCAGGGACTGAATATAGTAATATAGGTCTATGGAATAATTCTGTATTTCTACATAACAACATTATATAAAACAATTAAGACCATGAAGCATCAAACATTAAAGTATTATTATAATTATGTAATAAAGATGTTTAACACTGCTGCATTTTAATAGACTGTACACTAAGTAGAAAAGTAATGTAAGGTCAAGCTTTTTTCCAAAAGGTACATCATGCTCTTAATTTGCAGATAAGGAGTCTTTTAAATAACAAAAAGCAACAATAACAACAATAATCAGACAGTACAAATATGTCAACAGTCCATCTCCTCAATCCTACTGTGTTTTCCTCTAGAAGGATAATACTTTCAAGTGATTGACAGAGTGTCTTTGGGTCTTGTGTCAAGAAAATGGAAATTTATACAAGTATAAAGAAAACAGAAGATTAAGAATGATGTCTAAAATGCAGAAAACTACACAGGATTTTAATCAATTTATGCTTTAATACTCTAGATAACTGGCAATGTTTAAACTCAGATTTGATTACAGAAGACTGAAAGAAGTTTAGGGATGTGAGTTTTCCCTTAGTTTGCTTCCTGTTCTTTCTCTGCTCAAGGGCAAGCATTTTAGTCTGCAGTGATCCAAAAAATATGCATGTTCTGCAGTAACCATAATTTGCTGACAAAATATGTTGAACAGAGAATAGATTCACAGGTTAACTTATTTCTACTTGATGGTTTTTGATGATTCATACTTCAATGACAAAAGAAAATAAGCCATTGATACGGTTCCACATCAACAGATTACACAATTTAGGTTAACTTTACAAAGATAATTTCATGTTCAATTTCTTCTTTGCTCTTTGTAAGAACCCAATAAGGGAGGAAAGGGGAGGAAAGGAGAGTATCCTCAATTTATAAAAAGCAAGTTAAGGCTCAGAGAAGTTTCAATTTCTCCAAGATAACAGATACTGCCCTACCAAGAGGGGGTAACAGAAACATGATTAAGACCACCTAGAAAGTAATTACGTAATGGTAGTCAAAGAAATATAAATGAATTATAAAGTGAATGATAAGCCAGAACATGAGGAAAATGGTGGAGAAGGCAGTTCCAAGCTTCCATCCCTCCACAGAAACACTTAAAACAAGCTAAAACTGCCAGATCCAACTTTGTCAGAACTCTGGAAAATAGCTAAAGGTTTACAGCTGAATCAAGAAAAAGGCAACTTAAAAACAGTAGGAAAGCTTTGTGGCGTGTTTACTTGCCCTTGCCCCACACTCTCCCCACTCAGCAGCTCACCCTCTCTGTGTGGAGCCATGGTTCCTGGTTCCAGAGGGAGCAGAGCAGACATTATAAGCAAATTATTGTGTTTGTCTGCTCTATCCTGTCTGAGGGTTACCTGAAGGACTGAGATAAGGCACTCATCTCTACCTGAGGGAAAAAATTACAGTTGAGACATACAATAGACCGCCTAAAGCCTGGCAGGAAAAGGAGAGACTATACATAATTTTTTAATGCACATGGAACACTCTCAAGGACAGTGCATATATGCTAGGCCATAGCCTACATTAGTCTCAACAAATTTTACAAAAACTGAAATCATACAAAGCATCCTCTCTGACCACAACGGAATGAAGCTAGAAATCAATAAAAGAAGGAAAGTGGAAATTAAACAATATAAACTTAAGCAATGGGTCAAAGAAGATATCCAAAGGGAAATTAGAAAATACTTAATGATGAATGAAAATGAAAATATAACACACAAAACTTATGGGATACAGAGAATGTAGAGGCTGCTTTTAAACAACAGCCTTGAGCAATGGAAACCTGAGCAAAGCAAAAAAGTGACCACCACAGAACTAAATGCAAACAAATTCATTAAGCAACCCACTTCGAAACAGCCATAGGCCCTAACTGACCAATTACAACTGACCAATTACAATTCCTAAGATTACCAAAAAAGGGAAAATTCTATACATCCCCATACACCATCACTCCGCACTATGACTGTGGCCCCTCACCACTGCCTCCTCACAGACAGCCTCTTCCTTGTTGTCCTGCCCGATGCTCCCTTGCAGTGTATTCAATAAACTTTTATCTCTTTTGGTCTGACTTGGTGAATTCTCTCACCAACCCCCCCCCACCAGCCCCCCCGCCCAACCACAGACTAGAATGAACATAAATGAAAGAGAAAACAACAACAAAAGGAGAATCAATAAAAACAAATGGTACTTTGAAAAACTTAGCAACACTGACAAATCTGACAAAAAAAGATGCAATTAACTAAAAACTATGAACAATTATATGCCAACAAACTGGATAACCTAGTTGATATGGACAATTCCTAGACACAAAAACTGTGAATGTAATGCATTTATCTGCTTTGAATAATTTTATATCTCTGACAGAAATGTTTAGGAATAAAAAAAGTAAATGAAAATTCCTTTCCCTCCTCCCCACCCCCCACAACCCAAAGGCTGGACACATAACTGATCCTAAGGAGAGGATAGGATAAACAAAACAAATAGATGAAAGATCAGCCAGAAGGTGACATCCTAATTCTGCTGCCTGTAGGCCATATGGCCTAAAGCAAATGGCTTTGCAGCAGCTTCCCCACCTGTAAAATGGATGTGATGGTAATTAAACTTGCCCTGATTATCTCCCAGGATTGTAGTTATGAATCAAATGAGATGATGTGCTTTGAAATTGTGAAGTGCTCTGAAATTATATCACAGTGTTAGTATTAATGAAAGCACATTTACTACGTTTTCAATTATTTTCAGTAGCAATTTATAAAGTAGCTCACAGATCTACAGCAGTTAAACTTGATGAATGTTCAACATTCATCAGAAGAATCACACATGTTGATTTACAAACATAAATGGTTCTTATTCAATTAACATAAATTTGTGGAAAGTCAAAACAGGGCACATGACTGCCTCAGTTAGAGCACGTGACTCTTGACCTCGGATTTGTATGTTCAGGCCCTGCGCTGGGTGTGAGATCACTTTAAAATCTTAAAATAGGATGCCTGGGTGGCTCAGTTGGTTAAGTGTCTGCCTTTGGCTCAAGTCATAATCCCAGGGTGGTGGGATTGAGCCTGCATCAGGCTCCCTGCTCAGTGGAGACCCTGCTTCTCATTCCCTCTCTCCCTCTGCCCCCTCATGCTCTCTCTCTCTCTCACTCTGGCTCAAACAAAATAAATAAAAAATATTTTTTAAAATATAAAAATTAAAAAAAAATAAAATAAAATCTTAAAATATTTATGGAAAGTCAAATGACAAAATAAGAGACTACCAGCAGGTTAAAAACACATCTGTAAATAAATAAATCATTTACTATTCTGTAATATTCACTGTAATAAAGTGTCTTACAACTTAATTCTATTGAAAAAAGCATTGTATCAATCAGGATAGGCTCATTTCAGCAGCAGTAATGAATAATACCTAAATTTCAGTGGCTTAATCTAACAGAGGCTTATTGCTTGCAAACACTATCTGTCTAATGTAGGTCAGGAAGGGAAGTACTACTCATCATAGTCACTTAGGGACCCAGTCTGGTGGAGACCCCACTTCAATTGCTTCCATGATTACTGAGCCAGGAGGAAGAAAATATAGAGAATCTTACACACAGCCATGAAAGCTTTTGCTCTGAAAAGCTCATATTTTATTGGCAGAAGCAACCCATGTGGCCCACTTCAAAGGGGACAGGGGAAAGGAATTCCTATGTGTCCAAAGAGAGTGTTTATAAGTTGACCTCTGGCTAGCACAGATATCAAATAGTAATTCATTAAAAAAAATAGTTCTGATACATTTTTATATAGTGAAAGATTAAAACAGTAATACACCCTTCTGAATTATAATGTCAATTTAAAACATATGCTATTTACCTGCCATTTAGTGTTTTTGTTGCCATTTTTATCTTTCCAGAATATGAATTTTTATCAGTATCTCTACAAAAGGCTTAAAACATATTACTAAAATAAAATCTTTGACTTTCTTGCAGATAGTACTTCAAGAGTACATTTGGATGACTAAAATCAACAACACAAGACACAACAGGTATTGATGAAGACGTGGAGAAAGAAGAAATCTCTTGCACTGTTGGTGGGAATACAAACTGGCGCAGCCACTATGCTAAACAGTATGAAGTTTCCTCAAAAAGTTAAAAATAGAACTGCCCTATGATCCAGCAATTGCACTACTAGGTATTTATCTAAAGAATACAAAAATATACTTTGATGGGATACATGTGCCCCTATGTTTATAGCAGCATTATCAACAACAGCCAAATTATGGAAAGAACCCAAAAGTCCATCAACTCATGAATGGATAAAGACAATGTGGTGTACACACACACACACACACACACACACACACACACACACTGGAATATTACTCAGCAATCAAAAAATGAAATCTTGACATTTGCAATGATGTAGATGGAGCTAGAGAGTATTATGCAAAGCAAAATAAGTTAGAGAAAGACAAATATCATATGATTTCACTCATATGTGCAATTTAAGAAACAAAACAAATGAACAAAGGGGGAAAAAAGAGTGTGGGATGCAAACCAAGAAACAGTCTCTTAACTATAGAGAACAAACTGATGGCTACCAGAGGGAAGGTGGGTGGGGGGATGGGTTAATTAGGTGATGGGGATTGAAGAGTCCACTTGTTCAAAATCAGCTCTAGTTGATGTATGAAATCACTACATTGTAAACCTGAAACTAACATTACACCGTATGTTAACTAACTGAAATCTAAATAAAAACTTAAAAAAAAAAAGTACATTTGGAGAAAGCATCTCTCAATCTTAACAAATTTTTATTTTGAGCCTTTACAATATTCAACATAGGATGGGAAAAGAGTATATTTAAATGAAATTCATTGTTTATAAGTGTCAAACTTCCCATTTGGAATAGTAGGAATCAAGAGCCAACAAGCACAGTCCTTGGAATTTGTGATTTTTTGAAATCATAGGCTTCTCACTTAACTCATCGTGGAATAATCATACTATTACATTTGCAGTTAAAGATTACTAACAAAAACTCATTCCTGGCATCTCATAACCATGTTCTATGTCTGGTATTAAAATCTTGAAAATTTAATTATCTTTAATGTAAATAAAGTAGAAAGATAAATGTTGAATACTGATAATCAGGATTATAAATTTCAGGAACAAGTGAAAACTGGAATATTTGGGATTATGAAAAACTATGAATATTCGGAGCTCTGCAAGAACAATGACAGAGTTTTAGTTGGAATTATTTTGTGGGTAAAAGCACCAATGTTTACCCATGTCCCTGACTCCTATACATACAGAAGATTTGCTAGTAAAGAAGGTAAAGAGATGCTTTACTGCCACCATGGTTCCTGTCTGCAGAAAAGCTCCTCCCTAGTGCCTCGATCACAGGTTTTATAAAAAGAACTGAGGTTCTCTCCTGTGTGCTCCTTTAATTATAGGACAAAAACTTTCCAATATTAACATAGACGAATAAACAGATGATAATTATTTGGTTTAGTTTTCCTTCTATTTAAGGATAATGAAGGATAGCATGTACTTGTTTATGTTTTTATGATGTTTTGAACAGTGAAATTTTATCTGCCTCAAACCCCTCATTTCAATTATGACTTTGATATATTTTCCCCTTGATATTACATATATGTTTTTTAAAGTATGCTTTAAATTTAATTTCTTTTTTTTAAGTTTTATTTATTTAAGTAATCTCTACTCCTAATGCGGGGCTCAAACTGATGACCTCAAAGTTAAGTCACATGTTCTTCCATCTGGACTAGCCAGGTAGCCCTTAATCTCTAAAATAAATTGTAACGGGCATAAAATTGTCATTTCTGATACGCAAACTTTTGCCTACCATTTTATTCATAAAAATGAGCTGATTTTTTAAAATTCCATTTCATATAAATATCAATACAACAAAATAGAAAAACTCTTAAGCAACCAAAGTCAAGCAAAAAATAAAAATCTTACTATTTTGATAGTTGTCACAGATTGTCTTACACTGTGCTGGTAGAAAAACAAATGCCAGTACTGCAAGACTACTATTTGAATAGCACTATTTTAAATAAGACTAAAAAAGTCCATGTTGAGGGGGGACAAAAAGGGTAAGGAATTACACCAGGGCCCCACTTCCCAAGACTCTGCAAATGATGAGACCAACATCTGATTTTGGTATTGATCAAGAAGCTTAAATACCCTCAACAAGTTACAGCATTTTGCTTCTGGGCACTGCTTGAGAACAAGACAGAAAATGTCCAGAATAACAGGTTTCCCTATACTATTATTAGTGGATTAACAGTAAGAAGCAATTTTGAATGAAGACAGATGTACCACTTTGGCCAAACTCTTTAAGAAAGACAACTTAATAAAAATCATTTCAATCACAGAAACCACTCTACTTCTGAGTCTGTTCCCCTAAAAGTGTTTTCACTTTTTAGTGGCATGTGGAAAGAAGATTTGAACAACCACTCCCTACCTTTGAATATAGAAGCAGCTTTCATTTTATTGACTTTTAATAATACTATGCTTTTCTTCAAACTCAAGTGAGAAATTAAATAATATACACAATATTTCTATATCTTATCAGAATCTATGTTTTAACATTGGAAGTCTTTATGAAATACAAAGTTTTGTTTTGCCATTTTAGCTACAAAAAAGTAACTTTACATTTTAAACTATTTTATTGAGAGTATCCTAGTCAATTGTATTGTCGATCCATTAAAGCAGTTTCTCAAATCATAGAGAATAAGAGATCCAGGGAAAACGGACCAGACAGAGAAATATTTTTAGATGAGATATAAAGTTGTTATACGACTGAAAAAAGTTTTGAGTTGTTAAATTCATCATTGTTTATTATTTAAAAATCATATAAAATAGTCACACCAAGAGCTACACACTAAAAAACTAGAAATAAAACAAAATTTCTATATACTAAGAAACTAACTGGAATACTGTTAAAATTACCAGTACTTAACAAAGGCATTTCCTGGAAAATTTGAAGAAATAATTCAAATATTAACACTAGGTGCCAGAAGGTTATATTATGTTCTTAATAATACATAGTTTAAATTATTCGATAGAAGCAATAAATTACAAGTCCAAAATTCACATTAAATTTTTTTTTTAAATTTGAGCTTCTCAGACAATCTATTCTAATTTTGACCCTTTTTCACATTTTGTAATGTTGAAGAGATGTGAGAAAGAATAAGGAAGAATTAAATTTAAGGGCTTCCTTTTAGGTAACTCATCATAAGGCTATCTAGTCACTGAATTTAGATAAATAACTAAGAAAGCTTGATGGTACACTTCCTCCTTTGCAGTGACTTTCAAATCTAATACTGCATCCTCTACAGATTGAAAACAGCAGCATCTGTGAGGGCCAAAAATCTATTACATAGAATATACTGCTTTTTCATTTCTCCTCCTAGTCTGATTTGTACTCTTATTCCTGGCATTCTGTTAACCTTTGTCATTTTCTCTTTTCATCCTATTCTGTTTTGATACCTATTTTTGACCACCTAATACATCTGCTGAGTTAAAGAGAGAAAATAAAAAATAATCAAAATGGACAGAGTTGTAAACAACATAAAAAACTGCATTTAGGGTTTTATTTTTTTGCTTTGTTTTATTTTTGCTTTGCTTCCCTTCCTCCATGCTGTAACATATGTATAGAGAAGGAATTTGTGAATTGTAGAACGAGTGGTGGTAATATAAGACTGAAGTAGACAAATTTATGTCTTCTTCCTAGATTCCTTCCTGAAAATAATCAATGAATGAAACCTCATCAAAGTATATGTTACTTTTCAGATTAGCAAGTAAAGCAGATGATGGCATGCCCGCTTTGATTAACCTCTTTCTTGAAATGAGACCATTTTCTTGATCCCTCTCAGTTGTTTTTAAGACTCTCCTATCTTAAGCAAAGAATTTTAACTCATTCTTCATATCTTTCTTTCTACTTTTGGATACAACTCTAATTCACTGCACTATATGACTTTAACACATAATAAGCCCTTGAGACTTCAATTTCTGTGTCTCTAAAATAATAATTTTGAGAGAAATGATGCCTAAAGTCCCTTTTCTCTATAAAATTCTATGATTCATTCTTTGCCTCCCCCTATTCTCTAAATCTTCTACTAAGCAGTATGAAATACAAGGGTGATCCACCTCCAAATTACAACAGTACTAATCATAAGATTATAGTGAAGAATGATAGTGAAGAAAGTTCAAATCCCTCCACCTGACACAATCTAATTCCAATCTTTCTCTACCCTCACCTTCCACTATTCCCTTTTCTGAAACAAATTCTGCACCCAAGCTTCAATACTGACTATATGCCATTTATGCTACATTGCTTTCCCTTAACTTCTTCAGTTTTACATGCCAAAATCCTATTTCCAGTTGAAATTCCTGAAAAAACTTTTAAGCTTACCTGGATTTCTTCCAAAGAATAGGAAGAATATATACTTTGGAGTCAGTTCTAGGTTTAAATTTTACTTCCAAAGTTCTATGACTTTGACAAGTTATTTAGCCTCTTTGAGCCCCATCTCCTTATCTATGAAACAGTTATGATTGTTCATTGTAGGGTTGCTGTGAAATTAATTAATGTAATATAAACGCTTAATATAGTATCTAGCAAAGAGCAGGTGTATTCAGTATTCCATGTTAGGAATTAGGGCTGTATATGCTCAAAATTAGTTCCTCTTTTTCATTCCCTCCTCTGGACACCAAGAGTACTCTTTAGTTTCTTATGGCTCTCCTCACTTTCTACTTTTTCTTATAGTTACTTAGTTATATGACTAGTCTGTAAGCTCTGAGAGCAGAAACCAGGTCTAATATATCTTGGAATTTTTCACAATGTCAAACACATCATGTACCCATGAATGTGCTCACGATATTTATTAAATGAATTAAAAATACAGGAACATAAAAGAAGATACTACTTTATGATCAAAGGGAGTAACAGTAACATATCTGGAAGTTAATACAAAATAGTTTTCATGTCCTTTAACTAATGCAAAATGAGTATCAGTAAGAACCAAAATGCCAACTTTTTATCAAGGTCGCATGTGAATACATTCTTGTACTTTACATAAAGATTTCAATATTAATTGCAAAGTTTAAAAAAAAAAAAAAGGCACCTGCCTAGAGAGTGGCCACTAAATGTGCAACACAAATGATGCTTCCTCTTCAGGAGAATATTTTTTACTAAATATAGTGGTCCTAATTGGCTTTAAAAAAGGGGGAGAGGTGGAGGAAAACATTTACCTAGATCATTTCTGAGATTCATTTAAAATTCACTTAAATTTTCTGCAATATATATGATAAACTATAAGCCTTTAATAAACATCCAAGTGAAATTCCAGAAAAACAGGGGTGCCTGGGTGACTCAGTTAAGCATCGCACTCTTGATTTCGGCTCAGGTCATGATCTCAGGGTTGTGAGATTGAGCCCTGCATCAGGCTCACACTAAGTATGGAGCCTGCTTAAGATTCTCTCTCTCCCTCTCCTCTGTCCTCCACTCCTGCTCATTCAGCATACTCTCTCTTAAAAAATACAAAACAAAAAAAACAAAACAAAATCTCCCCAAAAAACCAAAAAACAGTATACAATTTGGTTTTTCCAAATCAGAACTACATATTCCCATTATATCATAACCTAAGATAATTTGGCACACATATTTTTTTGCTGGTATCAATAAGAAGATGCTTAAAGCATTTAACCAGACACTTTATCTTTTAAAGAAGATGACTGTCTAACTGCAGTGGGTACTGCAGTAGCACTAGACAGTGGTGGTGGTGGTAGTGACAACAGCAAGAGCAGTTATCGTTTATTAAGGGCTTACTATATGCCCAGTATTTTACTAAGCCCTTTAACACTCTTATCTCATTTGTTCCACACAACAGCCCTACAAAGAAGATCTAGTTCTCATTTTAGATGTGAGGAAATTGAGACTTAGAGAGCTTAAGCCACTTGTAAGATGTTATATAACTAATACGTAATGCAGTAAGGTTTAGAACCTACTAAGCATGGCAACTCCACCGCCTCCCCCAAACCTATGCCTGAATTTTCTTACCACCTAAAATACAAAAAAGAAAAAATAACTAATAAACAAACACAAATAAAAATGTACTAAGGTACAGAAAATTCTACTTTACCAGAATTTCTTTCATGGAAAACACTATCTGTATTTGTTTGTACTCTTTACTTGCTTAAAAAGTAACCCTTGATAAACTGGAGGAAAAGGTGAAACACCATGCCCCTCCCAAGAGCACTTAAATTTGGAAGAAAAGAGCCTTCCATAACGTAAGGGAAGTAATTTCTGTAGGTAACAGAAAAAGAAAGCAAAAGAGAGAAGCAGCAAATCCAACAAAATGACACAAGATTACAGTTGCAGGTAGGTGATACTATCCCTCCTTTTGTAACCCTTAAATCTCCAAGAAAATGTGAGATTTTTGGGGGGAATACACAGAAGCAACAAACTTCTATATCCAAGGTACCACAGGGTGGGACAGAGCTTCTTAAAGTTTACCTCAGCATAGAACTAGAGCAGGGAGGTAAACAAAGGAAAGACAATTTAGGAGGATGGCTGTAGACTGACTGTCAACAGCTACTGAATTGTTGAGATCCATGTTTTAGATGTGATTATGCTTTTTATTTAAATGACGAAGGGTGTATTATTTCCTCCTCTGACAACAAAAACTGTCATTAAATAAATAAGTGGGGAACTGTCAGTCATGCTCCCTACCTTTTTTTCTTCCCATTGTTCCTTAAATTCTTTATTTTTTCAGGATATCATGATTACTTTTTTCCATATAGGCTCCATACTTAGCATGAGCCTGATTTTAATCCTTTTTCTTAAAATTGAAGTATTATTAAAATACAGTGTTATATTAGTTTCAGGTGTACAATATAGTGATTCAACAATTCTATTCATTACTCAATGCTATTCAAGGTAAGCATATTCTTGATCCTCTTTTATCTATTTCAGCCCTCTCACCTACCCTCTGACAACTACTTTTCTTGTCTGTATTTAAGAGTCTGTTCTTTTGTTTATTTCTTTTTTAATTTGTTTATTTGTTTTGTTAAATTCCACATATGAGTGAAATCATATGGTATTTTTCTTTCTCTAAGCAACTTATTTCACTTAGCATTATACTCTCTAGGTCCATTCATGTTGTTTCAAATGGCAAGATTTCGTTCTTTTTTATGGCTGGATAATATTCCATTGCATGCACACACACACCACATCACATCACATCGTCTCTGTCCATTTATCTATGGATAGGCACTTGGGTTGCTTCCATATCTTGGCTATTGTAAATGATGCTGAAATACACACAGGGGTGCATCTATCTTTTCAAATTAGTGTTTTTGTTTTCTTCGGGTAAATACCCAGTAGTGGAATTACTGGATCAAATGGTAATTCTATGTTCCTTAAATTCTTACCTATGATTTCCCCATTGTTTTTTTAAAAGCACAAATGTAATCATTGAGACAAAACTTCTTACCTGCTACTTTGTCTATTTTAAAACATTAAAAACCCATAGCAGTTTTCCTCAAAAATAAACTACATTATTTCAATAATTAGAAAACAAATGCTAACACTTAACTAAACCCCAAAACTATAAGGAAGAACAGCAATACAACCATTTATCATTGAGTTGATACCCTTAATTGATCAAATTACAGGGGAAAAAAAAGAAAGGAAAAGTAGGAAGACTCAATAAATCTAAAAACAACATACTTAATACAAACAGATTCCAAGGGACTAGGCTTTTCCATATTGTATTTTCATATTCTACCAGTCAGTATTCTAGGGTCTTAGATATATTGTCTCATTTAGTCAAAACAACCCTGTAAGACAGGTGCTATTATTATATCCATTTTATAAAGGAGGAAACAAAGACACTGAATGATTAAGTAACTTGTCCAGAGTAATAAATCAGCAAAAATACAGTCAAGATTTAAACCCAGGCAATGTAACTCCAAAAATCCTTCTCACAACGTCTATAATACACTGCATCTTATTATTATTTACAAAGTGATTTATGTATCTTCAAAGATTTATTTTTAAGATTACTATTATTTTTATTACATCCAATTTTCGGAAGATAGAAAACATAGTGTTTGAAATTGTGATACAAACTCACGAATATTTAGCTACTCAGAAATGAACACAACCTCTAAACATAGCTTTAAAAATGATAAGTACTAGGCTAGAGCAAATGATAAGAAATAGTTAAACAACAATTGTGGAGTGTGCTTAACTGTCTTGGGAATTAATGTCAATAGTGTAGACTAAGATTCCTAAGTAAGTGACATTAAACAGAAGTATTATATATGCATATAATTGTAAACCCCATAAATTCATGTTCTAAAGGGGTAAACTAAAATGTATCTAGCATTTAAAAAAGAATGAAGAGTAAAAAACAAATAGCTGGAATACCTGCACACTCTTCCTGTGACATTTTGAACCATATTAATCATTATTCAACCGTATTTCTAAGGGCAAAAAAACCAAACCAAAAAAAAAAAAAACCAACTTCAAATTTTCTAAAAATGTTAACTTCTTCCTAAAAATGAAATGAAATGAAATATTATACTAAGTGGAATTACATTTCTGGGATGCAAATCAATTTATGATGAACCAACACTGAATACTTATGGCATAACTTAAGGTTGTTGTAGCTTTGCCAGGAAAAAAGAAAAACTAAATATTATTCTCTTAAAAGTGTTTTATAAAAAAAAATGAAACACACTTTAAGAAATATGAATGAATAAGAAACAAATTTGTCAGTCTAATTTTAGACTGCACTTAACATAAGAAAAAAAGTAATAGGACTTTAATAACACTTGTTTGAGAGAAGTCATTTCCTGTTAAGTAATAATACATTCCTGATGTCATTGGGTGGCAAAGTATGAGTACTAAAAGAAAGTGTCTGCATGCTTTGGGTAAGAAAACCTCATTTTTCCCATGTGCACCTGGAACCAATATCATGCCAATTTGAAAGTATCTGTCTTTCATAAGGCTAAAAAAGCAGGAAGCAAAATGAATAATACAGTTGAGTCCATAAAATGAAAAGGATTCTCTATCATTTTTTTCTGTTTGGTATCATCTATCAAATAAGTTATGGAAAATAAAACTAGAATTAAAAATGAATGGCAATTCCATTTACAACAACATGGATGGACCTAGAGGTTATTATGCCGAGTGAAACAAGTCAGAAGGAGAAAGACAAATACGATTTCACTTCCATGTAGATTCTAAAAAACAAACAAAAAAAAAAATCAAAGGAAGAAACAGACCCATAAATACAGAGAACAAACTGATGGTTGCCAGAGAGGAAGTAGGGGGGATGGGCCACATGGACAAAGGGAGTAGAGGTACAGGCTTCAAGTTATGGAATGAATAAGTCACAGGGAGGAAAGGCACGCATAGGTAATACAGTCAGTGATACTGCAATAACATCGTATAGTGACAGATGGTAGCTACATTTGTGGTGAGCATAGTATAACCTGTAGAACCATCCAATCACTATGTTGTACACCTGAAACTAATGTAACATTGTGTGTCAACTATACTTCAATTTAAAAAAAAATTTTAAAAATGAATGGCAAATAATCCACTGATCATCAGAAAAGTAACATTAACATAATGGTAACTAATACTGAGAGGTGCAACTTGTTTTAAATGAAGCTGTGATTTTTAAACACTCATGTAAACTTACAGGTAGAAATCCATCAAACAATTGAAAGAGATCACTCAGCATATAAACATGATGGGGACTGGCTGTAGCCACCTAAAGAAAATGATATTGTTCTCCACATATTAAGAAAACAGAGGTATAAGGGTAGAGGGCAAGTTAAGAACATTAACCTGAGACAATAAAATATTTTGTGCCACTGACTGTATATTTTACAAAAATGACATGATTGCATCTTAGATTACAAACAAACATAACCAAATAGAATAATAAACCTAAAGACAGTCTTTGAAAGAGCTTTTGCTCCTGAGACAGATCACCAACTGCAGAATAAAGATAAGATGAAGAGAAAAAAGAAAAAGAAAAAAAAATTAAAAAAGAGATCTTACCTTTCTAGATAGGAAAGCCCACAGGTCTTATACAAAGCAAAATTAAAGACCTACACAACAAGGGGAAAATACTTGGTAATTAAATATAAAGTGGACTAAAAGTAATATCCCTGTAGTATGAAGTTTGGACTTGAGAAAAACTAGTTAATAGGAAGAAGTCTGAACATTATAAAAAAGGCAAACATTTAAGTACAAGCTATCCTATGGAAAAATAGCATGCTTATTCCCAAAGTCATTGAACGAAAGATTTAAATAGCTGTGTAACTTTAAAGTTAGCTATGTATCTAACGGAGTATATAATTAATTCACCATTATTTTTTAAAATTGACTTTCAGTGTATTTAAAAGTCTTTTACCTGTCTAAACAATTCTTCTCAGACTCTAACAGCAACTCCACAGCTGTAATATATGCTTTAAATTATATATTCATAATAAATATATATATGTATGTACACATATATATGGATTTTAATGTAGGTAGCAGTATTCACTCACACTGACTAAATCATAAATATTAAGGGTTTCAGCATTATTAAATAAAAAATTTAGGTCTAAAATATCTACAGATTTTTAAAATAAAGCACACGAAGACAAATTGGAGAAATATCTTGAAAACAAAATTTCAAGTTACACCCAATGCTACAACAGTCTTTGTTATGACAGAAGCTTTTACAGTCTACCTACTTTTATCCAGCCCAGCAGCTGTGGCAAGTGGTGGTGGTGAATCAGAAGGAAGTGGCAGCTGCACATATTCTCTGGCAACAGAATAATGCAGTCCCTGTCCCTCTCTGACTTCTCTCCTTGGGCCTCCCTTGACACAGTAGGCAACAAGAGCAAGCAGTGAGAAATAAAGCCCGAAGCAGCTGTTTAACATTCTGATGTTTGTTGTAGCTCTCACACATAAAGACTTGTGTCCAAATGTCCTGTTCTGCAGGCCATGCAAAACTCTGAAGGAGAACTTCTCTCTATGAAAGTCATCACAGAATTGGGCAGGGGTCCAAGCCAATACCTTTGGCATTTTCCTAGAATATTCCTTACTCTCCACATGAAGTCAGTCACCAAATCCTATTAATTCTATCCCTAAATCTCTCTTGGATTCATTCTCTTAACTTCATTCTCACTATTTAGACCCCTCTATTTTGGGCTCTTTTTTTATTTCAGCCTATTCAAATACATCATTCACAATGCTGCCTTGAGAAGTATTTTTCTAAAATATATACCTGAATATGTCAACTATTAAAAGTTCTTCAACAGCTCCCAATTACTGAAAGTGTATGGTTCAGCGGTGCCTGACTGGTTCAGTCAGTAGAGCATGCAACTCTTGATCTTGGGGGTATAACTTCAAGCCCCACACTGGGTGTAGAGACTGCTTAAAAACAAAATCTTAAAAAAAAAAAAAAAAGTATATGGTCCAAAACCCATATAGAGAGGACACAAAAAACAGTGGTCTTTCAACCTTGATTTAAGACAGTAATTTAAGAAGTAAATGGGAAGTAAATAGGGAAAATGTGTATCCTCTAAAATACTTAATATGGTAAATAAACTCTTCATGCTCTGGAATCCTAACCAGTTTCTTGTCACTCTTTGTTGCAAAACCTGTGCTCTAGTCAGACTGAACTATTTATATTCCTATCAAAGGCACCATGTTCTTGCAAATCTCTCTCCTTCTCCTCCAACAGAATGGTATATGCATGCTACTGGCAGACTCAAATTTATCCTTTAAAATGGAGCTGAAATTCCACCATCTCTTGAAGCCTTCCTTGACCCTCTCCCAAATAATGATATACTTGTTTACATGACGGTCTCATCTTCAGATGTCACCTCTTGAGGGAGGAACCAAGGATGAATGGTATTCATAATTTAAGCACCCAGCACAATTATACTTAATACACTTGCAAAAGAAGAATAATTTTGGCACTTGGCACTATCATGCCTCCCTGTTAGAGCTCTCAAATTCTCTTCAGTCTAAAAAGTCATTTCAGGGAAAGATGATTCAGATGATTTTATAGGAAAGTTATGTCAAGAACATTCTTATGCTAGTGATACGGTTTCAGAACACAGAAAACAGTTTATAAAGCAGACAAAAGATTGACCTAAAAACCTTCAAAATACCATCCTGCAACTGTGTTTAGGATTAATGATTTGAAGATCTTCAAGAAAACACTACCAATTTGAGTGTAGTGTTATATTAAAGAAGCAATAAAAAATAAATAAAAATTTAAAAATAAAAAGTCATTTCAGAAACATCTGTGCCTTCAAGGCACTGTGGGATGAGGTGAAGTGGGGTGCAAGGAGGTGAAAAAACAAAAATGAATAAGAGATATTCCCAGACTTAGAAGAACTTACAATCTAGAGGAAAAAACTGACAAAAAGACAAAAAAGGAAGATGAATCTTTAGTAATAAGGATTTTGAAGGAAGATGTCTTAAGTAAATACTATGGAATTAACTAATGATATATCTGTAACACAGCCAAAACTAAACACTGCCTCAATGACCTCTAATTTTCAACCTGGAAAAGCCATTAAGGGAGCCAGTTTTGCTTTACCAAGGCATATTATATTTTTCTGACCTCTGAATGCAAATATTTTGAGTTTGAAGACGGAAACAAAATTTAAACCTTTTGGCAATAAAAGGTTAGGTGTTTGTTTGAGGTTGAAAGAAGCTGGTTCCTGTCAAAATGTTTCCTGGCTTAGGAATCAGAGAGCCTCTTGGATCTAAAACACTAATAATAAATATTTACTTCAGGTCTTAATTATAAATTGACAGCAAAGATGTGAAATATTTCCTCACAGTTTTCACCTTTAAAATTAAACATTCTTCAAGCTTAATAGACACCCCTAACACTCACTATTACTATTCCAGATAGGCCCAAAGCTAAAAATGTAATTCAAAGAAAAGACAAGACAATATTCCTTAGGTCAAGAAAAAGTTCAGGACTCAAGAGTCACATTGCTTTGCTTACAGTAAGAATTACTGAGGATGATATGCAAAACATGTGGCTTTAAAGGAAATTCAATGGGGAAAGGATAATTTTTTCAATAAATGGTACTGGGACAATTGGGTTATCTGTGCAAAAAAATCAACTTGGACCTCTATCTCACACCATTACAAAAACATTAACTTGGCATAGATCAGAAACCTAAATGTAAAGATTAAAACTATAAAAACTTTTAGAGGAAAACACAGGAGGAAATCTTCATGGCCTTCAGGTAGGCAAAGTAGTCTTAGATATGACACCAAAAGCATGATCAATGAAAGAAAAAAACTGGTAGCTGGACTTGATAAAAATTCAACTACATTTATGTTTTCAAAGACATCATTAAGATAGGAAAAAAATAAACCACACTCTGGGAAAAAATACTGACAAGTTACGATTCTAAAAAAGAACTGGTATCAGAATATATGAATAACTCTTATAACTTAATAAGACAAATGGCCAAATTTTAAAAATAGGCAATAGATCTGAATAGATATCTCAACAAAAAAGATATCTGAATGGCTAAATAAGGATAGAAAAAGATATTCAACATCATTAGTCAACAGGAAAAATGCAAATTAAATATGCATGGGATACTACCTTTTACCAACTAAAATGGTTACAATCAAAATGACAGGTAATACTAGGTGCCTGAGTGGCTCAGTCAGTTAAGAACTGGACTCTTGATTTTGGCACAGGTCATGATCTCAGGGTCAGGATCCCGCCCTGAGTCAGGGTCTGTGCTCAGTGGGGAGTCTGCTTGAGATTCACTCTCTCCCTCTCCCTCTGCCCCTCCCCTTGCCTGTGAGCACCGATGCATGCACTCTCTCTCTCAAATAAATAAATAAAATCTTGGGGCACTTGGGTGACTCAGTCAGTTAAGCATCTGCCTTTGGCTCAGGTCATGATCCCAGAGTCCTGGGATTGAGCCCCATATCAGGCTTCCTGCTCAGTGGGGAGCCTGCTTTTCCATCTCCCTCTCCCTCCCATTCCTCCCACTTGTGCGCTCTCTCTCTGTTGAGCAAACAAAATCTTTTTAAAACAATGACAAGTAGGGGCACCTGAGTAGTGCAGTCGTTAAGCGTCTGCCTTCAGCTCAGGGCGTGATCCCGGCGATCTGGGATCGAGCCCCACATCAGGCTCCTCCGCTGGGAGCCTGCTTCTTCCTCTCCCACTCCCCCTGCTTGTGTTCCCTCTCTCGCTGGCTGTCTCTCTGTCACATAAATAAATAAAATCTTAAAAAAAAAAAATGACGAGTAATACTATTTTTGGACCATGTTTGCACCAGGGCAAAAGGGTAATAGTTCCTTAGAAATTTATTCTATTTTGGGGGTTGGAAACATTCTGCATCTTTTCAAAAGTTAAACAAGCCCACTCACCTCTTCCTGACTCCTACTCTAACTCTACACACACACACACACACACACACACATACACACTGCTGAGGATATGGAAAAATAGGAACCCTCACACTCAGGGGAATGTTAAAACATGTTACAGCCACCTTGGACAACAGTTCCTATACCTACTCCTAGGTATATACCCAAGAGAAATGAAAACATATGTCCATACAAGGACTTACATATGAGTGTTCATAGCAGCATTATTCGTAATGGCCAAAATGCAGAAACAACCCAAAAGTCCGTCAACTTATGAATGGATAGGACAGATAATAGTTAGGTAAAATGAAGTATATCCATACAATGGAATATTATTCAGCAAAAAAGAGAAATGAAATATGCTACAATATGAACTCGAAAACATGAAAAAAGCCAGACACAAAAGACCACATATTGTATGATAACATTTACACGAAATGTCTAGATAGGCAAATCTATAGAGACAAAAAGGAGGTGAAAATGGTTGCCCATATCCAGGGATGGGAAATGGGGAATAACTGTAAACTGACATGAATCTTTTTGGGGGTGATGGAAAAGTTCTAACACTGGATTGTGGTCAGGCTCAGTACAAAATAAAAATGCTCAAAAACTATTTTTTTTTCTTTTTCTTTTGTGATCTCTCTAGACTGTCATAGTACCTTTTATTTGCTATTTCACATTGGGCTCCTTCAGTCAGGAGGAGGAGGATACTAAGTGAGTGCAGACCCTCCCAGGCATGCAGGGCACATACATCCAGTCCTGACCTTTCCTGTGTCCACAGCCCTGCTGGTGGTGGCAGTAGCAGCACGAACTGAGCAGGGGCAGGGAGTAAATGGCCTAGAACATGCTGCAGAGAGGCAGGTAGGTGCATGTGGCTCCAAGCCCACTAAGGTACGCTACACTGTTCTATTGGACTATTAAGAATTTCAAGATGATGACCATGGAGCACTGAACTCCAAGTACAGGGCCCCTTTCTGAGCATGAGACTGCACTGGTCATATATACATGAATCAGGACTTGATTATGGTGATGGCTGCATAACTTGGTAAATTTACCAAAATTCACTGAATCATACACTTAAAATGGGTGAACTCTACAGTATATAAATTATATGTCAACAAAGTGTTGTGGGTTTTTTTTTTTTTTTAGTGACTTTAAGTCTTTGTTGGCAGCATGCTAAAATTTACCAAACGGGTAAAGCATCATAAGAGAGTATATGATGTCTAGGCCTTTACGTCTAAGCCTA
This sequence comes from Ursus maritimus, assembly GCF_017311325.1. Lineage (NCBI taxonomy): Eukaryota > Metazoa > Chordata > Mammalia > Carnivora > Ursidae > Ursus > Ursus maritimus. Next base: position 37,312,982 of record NW_024425008.1, read on the forward strand.
AATGAGTAAACCAGCCAGAGCGCCTTTTCCAGAGCCAGGCAAAGGATACCCTCTGATAAAGAAATTGTATCTCAGAAAGTTCCACGTCATAACAGAAGATAAGGTTCTCTTTTTGAATATGTAAACTGACAACTCTGTAGGTAGAACAAGGGTGATTTCTGAAGTAATGAATTTATCTCATAACTGGAGAAGACCTCTTAGATGTTAGAGATTTCTAAAGAGAGAGTGAGGCCAAATGAACAGCATTGTGCTTAGAGTCCACAATTAAGACTGAATCTCCATCGGGGCATCTGGGTGGCTCAGCTGGTTGAGCATCCAACTCTTGGTTTCATCAGACTCTTGGTTTTGGCTCAGGTCATGATCTCAGGGTCTTGGGACTGAGCCCCACAAAAGGCCGGGTGCTCAGCGTGGAGTCTGCTTGTCCCTTCCCTTGCCCCTCCCCTCACTCACTTGCTCATACATGCTCTCTAAAACAAATAAATAAAATCTTTAAAAAAGACTGAATCTCCATCGAAAGATCTCTTACACTAAGCAATTCCAAGTACTGAATTATTTCTGACTGAGCCTACTCTGACTCAATGAATCAGAGGCCTATACCTCTATGTTGGAGTTTCTGTGATAACATAAGTGCTCTTGAAAGACCTCACATTCTGCCAAAATGCATTCCTAAAATTATCAGTAAAACAGGACTGAGGAAGTTCACACAAAACCTATGCAAAATGCATAATCACAGAACTAACAGAAACATTAATAATCCTCCCAAAAGTATTAGCATAGTTTATTTTAAAAGGTGGGTTAAGTTCCCCCAAAAAATGGGTAATACAGTAAATATACCTTTTAGGATAAAGAAAAAAGTAAATGTAACTTGATGGGAAAGAATTGTAAGAAGGGGGTAAGGTTGCCAAGTCATGAAAACAAGGGAAAAATGCACAAAAACTGGGGAGAACTCTAAAAATAGCACTTCCGAGAGAGTGCATGGCAAAACCAAGCCAAAAGGAAGAACATGTGAGAATGCATCCTGTATAGTGCTCTATTCATTCCTCTGTAGCTTGCTGCATGCATTCTTCTGTGTTAATGTATCTGTATATCTGAGTTCAGCTGCTATTACCAGGTAACATAACACATTATCTACTGGAGAAAATCATATGTGAACCAAAATGACTTCCATATTTTATAGATATCATTCCCCTATTAACATTCACATATGAGTTAATTTGTGTTAACAGATACGTGTGTGTTCTAGAAACAGGTGATTTAACAGGACAGACTGTATTTGATCCACTACCTGCTTCAATTCTTCTCACAGTTGTTAACTCTTTCCCTTACCCATCCCCTGGCTTGCTTTACCCAAGATCCACAATGTTGGACACCCTTCAGTGATCACACCTGTGGAACATCTTTCAGATAATTTTTCTCTATGTACTTAGCATTTTGTTTTGAGAGCTGGGGGTGTGGGCATGGTGTCTATCAGGATGGCTTTACAATACAGCAAAGAGATTAAATATATATCCTTATTTCTTCATTTTAAAATTAGATGAATGAATACAGTAGTCTCCCCAGTTCCCCAGTGGATGCCTGGAACCACAGATCATACCAAACCCTATATGTACTATGTTTTTCCTATATATACACACATATATGATAAAGTTTAATTTATAAATTAGGCACACTAAGAGTTTAACAACAATAACTAATAATAGAGCAATTGTAATCTACTATAATAAAAGTTATGCCAATGTGGTCTCTCTCTCACAATATCTTATTGTACCATACTCATCCTTCTTCCGATCACATGAGATAAAATGCCTACATGATGAGATGAAGGGAGGTAGATGACAGGAATTGTGCCACAGCATTAGCCTACTGACCTTCTGATAAGTCAGAAGGAAGATCAGCTACATGCAGACTTTGGTTGACCTCGGGTAACTGAAACCATGGAAAGCAAGACTGGATTGGGGTGGGGAGGGCTGTTGCTACTATACTTCATTTAATTCTCATATTGAAAAAAAATCTGTTAATTTTTCTTTCTATAACACTAAATAGAAAAAAAGTACTTTCCCACCATAATCTATACCACAGTTTTGCTATCTTCAAGGCACGGAATATAATTTAAAAAAAAAAAAAAAACAGGCACCAAATTTGAACAGCTCTTTAATGCTGGCAGAAGCTTCGCAATATAATTTTCTGTGCAAATTGTAAGTTCTTTGTATATGTGACATACCAATAAAGTAAAATGGTAATATCTCCCCAAATTAAAAAAAAACCAAACTATTATTACTCTTGGAAATTTCATTATGGTTACAAATATTGACATACATGTTTTTAACTTAGAAAAATCTACTGTTCAAACAAGTTTTCATCATTAAAAAGATGCAAACTATTGGGATGCCTGGGTGGCTCAGTCAGTTAAGCATCTGCCTTCAGCTCAGGTCATGATCCCAGGGTCCTGGGATTGAGTCCTACATGGGGCTCCTTGCTCAGCCGGAAGCCTGCTCCTCCCTCTGCCTGCCGCTCCCCCTGCTGCTTGTGCTCTTGTTCTCTCTGACAAATAAATAAATAAAAACTTAAAAAAAAAAAAAGATGCAAACTATTGGGCCAACAAAAGGTAAAATACTTGTTTGTTTGGTTTTTTTTTTTTTAAGATTTTATTTATTTATTTGATAGAGAGGTAGTCAGCGAGAGAGGAAACACAAGCAGGGGGAGTGGGAGAGGAAGAAGCAGGCTCCCAGCGGAGGAGCCCGATGTGGGACTGGATCCCAGGACTCCGGGATCTCGCCCTGGGCCAAAGGCAGACGCCCAACGACTGAGCCACCCAGGCGCCCCAAAATACTTGTTTCCTGAAAAAAGGTTTTTTTGTTTTACTTTAAATAATTCTTCTGTCTCTTTTAAAGTGGTGGTCATTATATTTATTAATGTTCACATGCCAGATGTTAAAAGTCATTTATCCTCAGACGGGCCTTAGAAACATTTCTATTCTTCAATCCAGGAATTTTTACTAATGAAATAATAGGAAGATGACACAAAAATTTAGCAACATCCTATTTATAAAAACAACAAGTGAAAAATGACCAAATCTCCACAGTGAGATTTATCTTTATGTATATCTAATATAGAATTGCTTAAATTATTTTATGGAATACTTTAAATGATGTTATGGATAAATATGGAAAGACAGTCAAAACACAGTAAAAGAGGTAACAAAATAACATAGCAAGCATAAGTGTTTTTGTAAAATATACACTATACATGAATATAGGAAAAGGTCTAGAAGGCTATTTACCAATGCCAAACCAGTGGTTCTCAAATGTGATTCCCCAATCAACAGCATCAGCATCACCTGGAACTTGTTAGATATGAAAATTCTGGGGGCATGTGGGTGGCTCAGTTGGTTAAGCATTTGACTCTTGATTTTGGCTCAGGTCTTGATCTCAGGTGCTCAGGTTAGGATCTCATGGTCATGAGATCCAGCCCCACATCTGGCTCCATGCTCAGAGGGGTGTCTGCTAGAAATTCTCTCCCCCTGCCCCTCCCCCTGCTCTTGCATGCGTGCTCTCTCCCTCTCTAAAATAAACAAATATTTAAAAAAAAAAAAGATATGACAATTCTGGGGCCCTACTCCAGTCCTATTAAATCAGAAACACTAGGATAGGACCCAGCAATCTCTGTTTCAGTAAACCCTCCTACTGATTCTGATGACTACCAAAGTTTGAGAACCATTATTCCAGATCCCTTACTGGGATCAGGATCCCTTTGAGACTCTGATGACAATTACGAAATTTCTCCCAGAAAAGTGCACATTTGGAATGTTCAATTTTACATATATTTCAGAGACAAACAAAGCAGAGGGTATATCAGTGGTACAATACTATCCCCAGTGGAGCATATCTACTGAGCCCTAGGGCTCTACCCACAACAAAAAACCATACGTAACTGCATGTAAGTTGCCAAAATTAAACTGAGAAAAATGAAGGAACCAGAAAACTGTAAACCAAACCCCCAAGTCTGGCACACCAGTATTTCTTCTGGTTTGTCTTCACTTACTCAAATTCCAAGGCTGACACAAAATCTCCTGGGTTTAACTTTCCAAACTTCTGAACTTTATTGAGTTTATAGGTTGAACTTGTGCCCTTTGCGATGGAGAATTCTCACATGATCACTATTCCATTTAACTATCAATCTGTACTTCCTGGCCTTAAGAGAAAAATTTCCAGAGTTTAAATTTTTCTTTCTGATTTCTGAACAATGTGAATGTTTTAAAAACAAAGAAGCACAGAACTCACATGTCCTATGATTTAAGCAGATTCCTGATTTCCTTTAACTTATAAGAATTAATATCAAACTACACAGACTTCAAGTTACAGCTTCATAAGAAAACAAAGGCTACAAATTAAAAGATTTAATTAGGCAATCCATAATCATCTCCTAATTGTATTCTTCAAAATCAATTGCAGGTTTCTGTGGAAACATATGCATCTCCTATGATAATGAAGTTTAACCATAAAAAAAATTAATGTTATTCTAAGAAAAATATTCCAACTCTTTTTTTTTTTAAAAACACTATATGCACACCTGCTACTCTCCTATCAATCCAAGCAGGAAACTATTTCTCCTCTACATCATGAGCAATAGAAAAGTACTTATTAAAACATTAATCACAGTCCATTATATTCTGACCCACTGCCAAAAGTTCCCATTACATCACTGAAAATATCTATTAACCCAAACTTGCTTCTGACAAGTTACAGGAGTGCAGTGTTTAGAATTTAGTAATGTAAGTCAGTTTAAAAAGAACAGTTATACAATTGATTTTGCAGTGGCAGCAAAAATAATTAATTTTTTTCCGACATTTACTACCCAAAGGTTGATTTAACTGGTGTTTCTACTGTAAAATTATTTTTAAATTATTTCAAATTTCACCTAGCATTATTAAACACATTTACTATGAAAGTATTAAGTACAGGTGACTGGTTAAAGAATTTCAAAATGTGCTGAATACACCACTGTATGTAAAACTATATTGTCTTGTGTAAATATGGGCCTTGTTTAGAGCCATGTCTCACAGGAAATTGTAGCAAATGAAAACCATCCCTGTTTTTCCACTCCCACTCTTTAGGATTTACGTTTTTACATTTAAAACCAGTTATATAGAGAAACAACAACAACAACAACAACAAAAACATGGCAACATTACCTTCGGATCGGAATAATGCCTATTTTGGGCATTCTTATCGTGTTAAAATAAGTGAATTTTAATAGAAACAAAATAAATATATTTTGAGTCCGTACCAGCAGAACCAACTATCTAGTTTTCACTTGTTGAATATTTGTTTGAAGAGTAGTGACATGGGCTTTTTCCAAACCAGGAGGAAGGGAATCAACATTTAGATGATAAAATGCTAAGAAAAAAGCATAGGGGATTTGAGTAATTATTTCCCAAGGATAGAGACCACTGATGGATTATGATTTGCATGGGGGAAAAAAAAAACTCAATGGTAGAAACGCTGGCAATTTTTCTTCTGTTTACTTACGTTTTTGAAGTTTTTCTATAAAGAACATACATTACCTTTATAATGGAGAAAACTTAATGAACATATTTAATAGAAACTCTTAAGAAAGCTACATGTGACTCCAAGATGACTGGAGAAGATTTTTAGAACACAAAATGCTTACTTGCCTTAGCATATTATATTGTATACATTTTCTTTCAAATTTAAATTTTCATAATCTCTATTCTTTCTCAAAACAGGAATGAATGACAATTTCTAAAGCTTATATAAAAAATAATGTTTCTTATGTTTGGTGCTTAATTTAGTCAGAAAATTCGTGGCAGAAGGATTTAGGAAAATTTAAAGCATGAATTACATCTTAGTTAATAAAAAGACAGAAAAAGAAAACAGACCTAGGTTACAATCACAGAACATGTTAACTATAAATTAGATGGTTCTTTAACTCAAGAACCAACATGTTTTACATTTGAAAGGTTAAAAGAGTCACCAAGCTACACATGTCTAATAATTTCCTAACAACTGAATCTCCAGATTATTTTTCCTTTTTTTAAGGAAATACAATTTCTACATATCTAAAGAAAATTAAGTTATTTCTACTTGAAAGTGGTTTTTAAGAAAAGATGAATCTTTCAGGGCATACCTCAAAATAGTTAACCTGAATCCTAGCCTATGATCCCGATTTTCCACCAAAAAAAGGAAGAACTAGTAAGTGATCACACACTTTACAGTACCTTCAACTAATGGACTAGCCAACATATAATTAAAAGAGAGACTCTTTTCTTACTGATGTTTTAAAGACCCACACTTCATATAGGCACAGATATATTATCCCCAATGTGAATATAAATATTTAAGTGATTAATTTAGCTCTACATTTTATTACTGAAATCATTATTTACAAAACTTAAAGCCGCCTCTAAAAACACTTAATATTTTTCATTAAGTCTTCTTTAGAACAAATACAAGCAAAAAATAAATGACAAAGACCTCCTAGCACAGTCATCTCATTTACTTCTTCCTCATCTGTTTAAGTCTTTAACAAGCATTCCCTGATTACTACCTCTGTTATATAACATTGACTGGAAAATGATTCTCATTGGTATGATATGTGTAAATTATATATTTTAATATTGACCTATAAACTTGGGGAAAAAAACAAACTCTAGGGTATGACTACCCTTAACAGGTATTTAAAAATCATTATACTTAATAAACAATATAGACTGTAGAAATTGATACAGTACTTAGATTAAAAATAAAACTTCACTTTGAAAAAAAAATTGATACAGATCATCCAGAACAATTAAATGACCTAAGCTACATAATTTGACAAGTGTTTGTATTAAAGTATCTTTCGCCTGAAAATGCAATTTGACAATCATAATGAGAAAAAAAAGCAAAATCCATCAACAAAGTTAAGTTGAACTTAAACTTTAAAAATGAGTTTAAGTTCAATATTTACAGAGCTCACTACATATTAGCAATATTCCCAGCAACAAATGTTAACTCCAGTGGTAGCATTTATCATTTAAATAGATAACATTTATATAGTAGTTACCATGTGTCAGATATTATTGTAAGGATTTATCATTTACTAACCCATTTAATCCTCCAAACTCTATGACATGGGCACTAATACTATCTTCATTTTGAAAATGAGGAAACAAAGCACAGACAGATTAGTAAACTGCCCAGGGAACTAATTAACAAAAAACCCGGTATTGAATAAACCCAGGCAGTGTAGCTCCAGAGTATGTTTTCTTAATCTCTACACTAAAAGGTTAATGTGATAATAAACCTTAAATAGTTTGGTATTACTACATCTATATTTGATACATTAACAGAGGAACAGATGACATTATCCCTATTAATAATTCATCATCCTGGTGATATTTATTAATCACACTGATTTTTCATTAAGTGGAGGCAGTATGTAATCCCAAGTACAACAGGGCATTCCTTTTGCCTATGTTAACTAGCCCACAATCCTGGTTAACCAAAACTAGACCCAATTCAACGAGTGCCCATCTCCATGAACCCCTCCCTTGCCTTTAAAGCCAGATGCAACCTATACCTCTCCCTTGCTCCATAACACCTATACTATCAAAACAACAATAACAGTTAACATTTATTGAATGTTTTTTAGTACTAAAAGTACTATGCCTTGAGTATTATAAATTAAGCTATATAATCAAAACGATCCTGTGACAGTCTATTATCATCTCCATTTTACAATTAAGAAAAGTAAGGTTCAAAGAGGTTAAGTTCTCATAGCTAAGGTACAGAGCTTGGATTTGAAGTCAGGTATATTTAACAATAAATCTATGCTGCTAAACCCTGTGCTGGGCACAGTGACACTATGAGAGCATATATCTCACATAATGCATTGTGTCCTATTCATTCACATACCATCATATCCCTCAATTCTGTATCAAGAATTCTTTGATGACCAAAACCATGTCTTACATGCTTTTATTTCCTAAAAATAAATTGGGCTTAATGAACATCTGATGAACAAATGAATGAATAAACAGATGATTACAACAAAAGCTGCATATCTGATGAAAAAAAAAAAGATCAGCAGTTCTCAAACTTTTTCACCTTAGGATCTCTTTACACTCTTAAAAATTACTGAGAACTCCTAAAGAGGTTCTGTTTAGGCAGCTTATACGTACCTATATTTTCTACATTAAAAATTAAAATGGAGTGCCTGGATGGTGTAGTTGGTTAAACGTCTGACTCTTGGTTTCAGCTCAGGTCATGATCTCAAGGTCGTGAGACTGAGCCCCATGTCAGGCTCTGCGCTCTGCGCTCTGTGCACAGCATGGTTGGGACTCTCTTAAGACCCTTCTCTCTCTCTGCCTCCCCCAGCTCCCATCTCAAATAAATAAATAAATCTTTAAAAAAAAGTTAAAACTAAAAATTAGAAAATATTTATTTTTTTTAAAGATTTTATTTATTTATTTGACAGAGAGAGACAGCCACAAGCAGGGGGAGTGGGAGAGGAAGAAGCAAGCTCCCAGCGGAGAAGCCTGATGTGAGGCTCAATTCCAGAACGCTGGGATCACGCCCTGAGCCGATGGCAGACGCTTATCAACTGCACCACCTAGGCGCCCCTAGAAAATATTTATTAATTCAACAACAATTAAAGCCTATTACATGTTAACATAACATACCATGTAGTCATAAGGAAGCTGCAATGGCTATTTTAACATCAAATTAATTAGATTTCATAGCAAAGAATATTACCAGAAATAAAGAGGCCAATAAATGAAGAGGTTATAACAATCCTAAATGTTTTATGTTCCTAATGAAAACAAATTTGCAGAGGACATGATTATTTACACACACAAAAATCCAGTGGACTCCACAAGAAATTAGAACTAAATGAGTTCTGCAAAGTTGCAAGCTGTAAGATCAATATACAAAATTTCATTATACCTTCATTCCAGAAGAAAGCAATTATAAATTGAAAAAAAATTTTTAAATACCATTTACAATAACATTAAAATATATATACTACATCTTCTTTATCCATTCATCAGTTGATGATGGGTTAAATAGGTGATAGGGATTAAGGAGTACACTTGTGATAAGCATTGGATGCTCTTTTTAAGTGTTGAATCACTATACTGTATACCTGAAACTAGTATTACACTATATGTTAACTAACTGTAATTTAAACAAAAACTTAAAATATATAAAATAGAGATAAATCTGATAAAATATATGCAAGACATGTATACTAAAACTGGTGGGAGAAATTAAAGACAACCTAAAATAAATGGGAAAACATGTCTTGTGTCTGAATTAGAAGACTCTATTATTAAAATAGAGCCAATTACTCCAAATTGATCTACTGATTGAGTACAATCCCAGTCAAACTTCTGGTAGAATTTAGAAGCAATGATACCCCAGTAACACAAGCATACTTACAGCACAGACATTAGTTTCTAATACTACTCTCCAATAAAAGAGACCAGGGCTTCTTGGAGATGTTTGATTCTAGAACTGGGTCAGGAAATATACATGATGAGCCTGGGGCATCTTGTAGTGCCAGAAAGCAAAGAAGTATTTAAAAAAAAAAAAAAAAAGGCAACACAATGATGTGGGAATGACAAATAGGCACTAGAGCCAACTAAAACACCTCAAGTGGCCAAAACTGGATTTTAATCCAAAGTATCACATTAGGATGTTAAGAGACAAGTCTAAAATTGGAAATCATGAAACTGCGGCAGAACTGTGTTATTTAGAAATACACAGATAAATATAACAACAAAATTAGCTGGGCAGACTCAAAAAAGTTATACTGAAGTATACAGAATCCAAGAATGACAATTCACTTGACTTTAAAAGATTATCTGAAATAGCATCTTGTTCTCAGTAAATAAATATCAAAGCTACAGAGAAACAATCAGCATTTTTTCCCACACCGAAATATTTCAGCATGAAGAGCCCAATCCTGCCTGGTCATCTAATCCACATTTTACCATCTTATTGTCAATTTTCCTTTCAAAAACAGTATTCTTTAAGAAATCTTTCATAAGCTAAAAAATGATTAATCAGCCACATTCATTCTGCTCCCCAAAAGCATAGCCATTTGTTTTCCAGATTCAACAACCACAAGTTTTTAACCTAAGTAAGATCTCATTCCTGATCATTACTTTTTTTTTAATTGGTTTGTTATGATTTCAAATTCACTTGTTTATGATTTAAGTTGTTTTGATCTAAGGATGAATTTGTTTACATTGAAGAAGCTGTGTTGGGATGCTGTCATTGACACCTGTTGTGGTTGGTTAAGTACTCAGTAGTTCAACTGTTGAGACTTATCGATAGTAACATACGGAAGAGCAGCGATGATGTAATGAACATTTAAACTTTAAATACCCAGAGTTTGTGAGGTCTTACTGAGGGGTCATCAGTCTGGACAAGGCTACTCTTTGTTGATCTAAATAACTCTTCAAAGATCTTGAGAACTTGCTCCTGCCATGACCAGGCTTCTCTTGGTTGGTAATGGTGTTAAACCCATGCAGCACTCCCAGGAAGGGAAGGGACATGTGGTCCAGCCTTGACAAGGCTACTCCTCATAGGCAGTGGTGCAAACTGTGTAAATGGTCCCCAGAGTAATAACCTTCAGGGCAACTGACCTTGCCTGCCAACACCAGTGCCATTGCCCATTCGCTACATGCCCCAGCAGCGAGGGACATAAGCCAGCAGCTGATACCCAGATTTTAGTTGGAAAGACTGACTCTTCTGAGAACCAACTCATAGAAAGATACACCTCAACTAAATTTGGACCTTATTTCTTTCACTGCTCCTTTGCCTTAAACAGTGTAATTAATCTATCATTGATTTGGAGTATTTCTTTATTGGCTTATTAAGAGACATTATCCCATATAGTACTGACTTGTGGATATTATTATAAATTATAATATCCACAATAAGCCTGTTTTAAATAAATTACTGGCAAAGACAATCTCAGTCTCTGAGTATAATTTGTCACAAATAAAGCAAAATCTAAATCATCACATTCTCAAAGCAATAAGACCAAATACGGAAAATTCATTTTTATGACTAAACTGACAAGATGGTTTGGTTCTAGAAATCTGTGACACAGGATCCTGTCCTCAGGATCCTCTTATGAGTCAATTACACGCCTAGAATATTGGACAACCAGAGCAAATCATTTTTACCACACCTACTCCTTTATACAACAAAATTATTTTCTGTAATAATCATGAAAGGAGAATAACAATGCAGAAAATACAAACAGATAGTGAGATTTTTCTTTTTTTGGACTTTGTACACATAATTATGCCAGTAAAAAATTTCTAATGTAAAATAAGAATACAACTTACATCACAAAAGAGGGTAAAAAGTTAACAGATTTAAAATACCCATTAATTATATTAATTTTCAAAACCATGAAAATATTTTAAGTACATAATGGACTCAAAATACTTTGAGCTTTGACTTCTACAAATTTGTCAATGAATTTATTAAAATTGACCTTTACAAATGAACTATTGGGACTTTATCAAGATAAAAAGCTTCTGCACAGCAAAGGAAACAATCAACGAAACTAAAAGGCAGCCTAAAAAATGGGCAAAGGTATTTACAAATGACATATCTGATAAAGGGTTAGTATCCAAAATATATAAAGAGCTTATCAAACTCAACCCCAACACACAAATAATCCAGTTAGGAAATGGGCAGAAGACATGAATAGACATTTTTCCAAAGAAGACATCCAGATGGCTAACAGACACGTGAAAACATGCTCAACATCACTCATCGTCAGGGAAATACAAACCAAAATCACGATGACATAACACCTCACACCTGTCAGAATGGCTAAAATTAACAACACAGGAAACAACAGGCATTGGCGAGGATTCGGAGAAAGGGGAACCCTCTTAACACTGTTGGTGGGAATGCAAACTGGTGCAGCCACTCTGAAAAACACTATGGAAGTTCCTGAAGAAGTTAAAAATACAACTAGCCTACAATCCAGCAACTGCACTACTAGCTATTTACCCAAAGGATACAAAAAATATGGATTCAAAGGGGTATGTGCACCCTGATGTTCATACCAGCATTATCAACAATAGCCAAACTATAGAGAGAGCCCAAATGTCCCAAATGTCTATCGACTGATGAATGGATAAAGAAGATGTGGGGTGTGTATGTGTGTATATGTGTGTGTATAAACACCCTTTTATATGTATAATGAATATTACTCAGCCATCAAAAAGAATGAAATCTTGCCGTTTACAACAATGTGGATGGAGCTAGAGTGTATTATGCTAAGCAAAATAAGTCAGAGAAAGAAAATATCATATGGCTTCACTCATATGTGGAATTTTAAAAAACAAAACAGATGAGCATATGGGAAGTAGAAAAAAAAGAGAAGTAAGCAAACCATAAGAGACTTTATTTTATAAAGTAGGCTCCACACACAACATGGAACCCAACACAGAACTCATGACCCTGAGATCAAAACCTGAATTGAGATCAAGAGTCGGATGCTTTAACCAACAGAGCCACCCATGTGCCCCCCCATAAAAGGCTCTTAATGACAGAGAACAAACTGAGGGGTTTAATGGAGCCTATGGATGGGGGATGGGCTAAATGGGTGATGGGTATTAAGCAGGGCACTTGTGATAAGTACTGGGTGCTATATATAAGTGATGAATCACTAAATTCTACTCTTGAAACTACTATTGCACTATATGTTAACTAAATAGAATTTAAATAAAAATTGGAAAAGAAAATAAATTAAATAAAAATAAGATTGATCTTCGCATATTCATGTTCAGTATGTAATAAAACCAGATTTGTCAATTTATCTTCCCTTATTCCCGTTATAAAGTTAAGTCATGGGCATGTAATGTAGACCATAGGCCATATAGTCAATAATATTGTAATAACTTTGTAGGGAAACAGATGATAACTAGACTATCATGCGGATCATTTTGTAATGTATAAAAATACTGAATCACTATGATGTACCCCTGAAGCTAGTAAGACACTGTATGTTAATTATATTTCAATAAAAAGTTTATCATTGCTCATAATCAATGAAGAATATGTTCAGTTAATTTTAATTTCCAGTTTCTTTCCTGAAGCAACAGATACCAAATAGCTAGGAAATATCTTAATGATAAGGATGATTTTGACAGAGTTTCATAAAATATCTATTTCACAGTAAATTCCAGAAACTGTAATACTATTCGTGTCTTGGTTTCTTTAGGATTGATTCTAGTAACACCTTTCAGATGTACCCGAGTTGAAAAGCTTTTAAACACAAATAAATGCTTCAAAAACTTAAGTTTTATTTCTTCATATTTATAGTCACTGAGCTATATCTATCTATTTGAAGTTTACTCCAAATCTAGTACTTAAACTCTGGAACTTATAGCACAACAGGGGAGTTGGAAATAAAAATTTTGCCAGAAAGAAGCTGGAAGGATTCTAAAACCTTACAAACTCACTCTTGAAGGAGGCTATATATAGCTGACTGCATAGGTATTGGAGATGGTGGGAGGTGGAGTGTAGGCTGGCTATAAAACTGGGAGTTCTCTGAATTAACTCCTGTGTGCAACACAGCATTATTAAAAAAACAAAAAATAAAGATGAACTAATTGAAAGTTTACATATATACTGTGAAATTCAAAAGTAACAACAGCAATTGTTTAGAACTTGGACTAACAAAAGATGTTTTTAAGGAAGAAGTATTTGAAAACGGACATTGTTTAGAACTGCTAGTACATGGTGATAAAAAACAGACTGACTTTCAACTGGTTTTATTATTTTTTTAAATTTCTCTACAGACAGTTCAACTCCCTATTGCTTGCACCTGGGACAGACTATTCCTAATGACCCACCCTTGTTACACCTCCACTGTCAGGTCACCTTTACCTATGCTCCAACCCAAAAGCTTGTAAATCACTTTGCCCAACTCAATCCTATTATGCACAAAAAATACCAAATGGAAACTGAGAACGTGGCTAACGCCTAGAATAGAATAATGTTTTTGAGAATATAAATAAAGTTGCTACGTAACTTGAACTCACACTGCCCTTAATATACTATCTGAAAATATAATAATCTAAAAGCAAAATAAAAATAAAGCTCATTCAGATTTTGAAAGCTCTGTATATGGCAAAGGCATGTGGTACAACAGAGAAAAAGTAGCCTAAGAAACTAAGAATCTAGGGGCCCCTGGGTGGCTCAGTCGTTACGCGTCTGCCTTCAGCTCAGGGCGTGATCCCAGAGTCCTGGGATCAAGCCCCACATGGGGCTCCTCCAATGGGAGCCTGCTTCCTCTCCCACTCCCCCTGCCTGTGTTCCCTCTCTCACTGGCTGTCTCTCTCTCTCTGTCAAATAAATATATAAATAAAATCTTCAAAAAACAACAACAACAACAACAACAACAACAACAAAAGAAACTAAGAATCTAGTCCTAGCTTTGCATGAACCAGAAATGCGACTATAAGCAAAGAGTTTTCTTCTCTGGCCTCCCTTGTCTGTATTGGACTCAAGATGGTTCACTTTCCTATAAAACAGGAGAGTTGCACAGAGTATCTCTAAGGTTTTTCTCCAACTCTTGCAGTCTCCTTAGAAACATTTTTTAAAAGTAGTTTTTAATAATGAATTTTGATAAATAACTTAAAGCAATTGGCACAATTATGCTGTTTCAAAGAATCCCTCCCCCTGGTCTCCCTTATCACAGTAAATGGCAGCTCTGCTGCTCAGATAAAAAAAAAACTTCGGGAAAAACTTTTTTATATCTTCCTACATCTAATCCATCAAAAATTCTCTGGTTTCTGTATCAAAATTATATCTATACTCTGACCATTTTCTCAGCAACTACATTGCTACCATCTCAGTATAAGTCACTACCATCTTAACCAGGACTGCTGCAAGTTTTCTTGTTTTCACTCTATCAATTCTCCTACAATTGACCTTTCTAAACATAAGTCATATGACACACTGTTCAAAATTCTCTTATGACTTCCCATCTCCTTCAAAGTAAAAGCCCAAGTCTTGGTCATTACCTAAAAAAACCCTATATGATCTAATTGGGCACAGCCTGCCTCCTTACCTAAAAACCTGCTACCACTCTAAACTAATCAACTACCATTCTCCAATTCATTCTGCTCCAGACACTTTCTCTTCCTCATATACACTCCCACCTCAGGATCTTTGCACTTACACTTCATTCTGACTCTCCCCATGATATCACATGATTGGCTTCTTTGCTTAATTCATGTCTGTTCAAATATCTTCCTACAAAAGATTGATCTATCAGTACCTATGTAAAAATAGCACTCTCCTCAAATCATGACATATCCCTTTATCCTTCTGTACTTGTCTTCAAAGTAATAATTACCATCTAACAGATTCATTAGTGTATTTTAATTGTTGGCTTCACCCCAGTAGAGTAACAGTAGATGTTCTCTCTGTTTTGCTCACTGCTGTTTTCTCAGTACCTAGAAGAGTAAGTGGTACGGAGAAGGTGCTCCATAATTGAATGAATAACAAAAGTAAAGGAATTGTTAAGTAAGCAACTGTTTTTTCAATTAACATGAGCTAAATACTTAAGATTTCATTTCCCAATGAAGACAACTATATATATACACAGTCTACTGAATGTTATAATGATTTGGGAAGAATTGACCAAATTCCAATAGTAAACTGTTTTTTAGGGTCCTGCAAAAATCTGAATTAAAACTATACTTCATTGGAATAATTTAGTTATAATTTTATTATTTAAACTAAATAATTTGGTTTATTTAGTGCTGCTTTTCGAAGATTAATTTTTGAATATATATTTTTTTAATTAATATTATGATTTAATAAAGTTCTTACTACAAAAAACTATTCTGGAATCAACTGCATAATTACATTTCCTCAGTGACCTTGTAATCTCGTGAGCATTTACTCTAGACTAAACAGCCTCATTCAGCTGCCCTGTGTCTGACTGCCGATGAAAGAAGCTTGTTTGACAACTGCTTCAAGCAGAAACATATTTTTTCCATGATTGCATAAAAAAGATTTAAAACTTACCAGACTAGAGCCAGACTAGAACTTTAGGCACACAGGTTCATGTTAGATGTGTGAGCTGATTTCTAATTCAAATGCCAAGAAAAACAGATACTAAAGACATTTTGCTGTCAAAGCCAGTGAAAAAAAGTTAATTTAGTAGTATGTTCATAATTACAACAAAGTATATGTCATATATTATATAAACATACATATTGCAGTCTTTTTTGTGACTTTTCAATTTTTCCATATTCTTTGATTTTGTAGTATCCCTAAGACTGTTTATAAAACTAACATATAAACTTAGGTGGACAGCATCAAAAACAAAGATAAAACAAACACCTTTTCTCCATTCTTAGACAATCCATATATAATAAGTCAACAAGTAAAGACTTCGACCAAAAACCAGAAATCTCTTCAATGTGACTTTAAAAAATGCTTCTCCAAAATGGTAAGAAAAATCACTAATGAAACACTTGAAGCATCAGAAACAAGAAACTGCAGTTATCAGAACTAGATAATACCAGGTCAAGAAGTTCTAGCCAAATTCAAGAAAATATAAAACTGAAGTCAGACATAGAGCATTCAAAAGAAAAAATTCATTTTTTCAGGTGATTCACTTCCCAATAAAACCCAGATATTCACCTAATAGAACAAAATTATTAGAGTTCAATAAAGTGGCTAGATACAAAATAAAAACACATTTAAAAATCAGAAAGCAAAATGAAAATAATTTTATAACAGTATCACAACCGTAACAAAATTAATTTCTAAGTGAGATACATGAAAACTCAATAAATTTTAAATACCCATTCTCTTCTAATCAGTTTATAAGTTGAAAGCAATTCCAAATAAAATCCCCAAAAGGAATGGTGCTTGCTTATTTTCTAAGGAGCGAGAAGAATGGCTCTATCTCAGTTAAGTAGTTGGTGGGCTTTGTTTACCTGTTTCACAACATATTATGAAAATTGTCAAATGTACAGAAACTTGAAAGAACTGTACAGTGATTTGCTGCTTTTGCTAACAAAGTTTACTTGGAAGAATAAATGTATAAAAATGCTAAGACTACTTTGAAAAAGATAAATAGCAAAAGAAGACTTGTGCCACCTGTGGTAGACAGAATTCTGAGGTGGCCCCCAAGATTCCCTTATGTGCATCCTTGCAAAATCCCTTCCATATCACCCATGGGGTGATACGATGGATTTCACTTGAGATTATATGACAAAAGGGATTTTGCAGATGTAATTAAGATCTCAAATCAGTTGACTGTGAGTTAATAAAAAGGGAAATTATCTAGGTGGGCCAAACTTAATCAGGTAAGTAGCCTTTAAAAGGAAGAGATTCAAAGTTATTTTCTCTTGTTGGCATTGAAGATGGAAGCTACCATGAGTTCTACATCTGCAAAATCCCTAATTCTGTTAATATTATAAAAGCTTGGAAGACAACTCCCCCCTCGAAGCCTCACTTACACAGAACCACAGCACCTGCTGACATTTTGATTACAGCAACGTGACACCTGAGTTACAAGGATCTGGGTAACCCATGCCCTGACTGCTGACTCACAAACACTGAAAATGAATGAGATGAAAATGGATGTTCTTTTAAGCCACTTAAATTTGTGGTAAATTAATACACAACAATAGACGATAAATGCATAGCTTAATATTAAAACATCATGAATTTAAATTAATAATTACATGATACTGTTAAAAATTGAAACATAGATTAATGGAAAAGAAAGGGCAGTGGAGAAAAAGTCTTACTATATTAATAAAACACATGAGTAGAAAAAAAGTAGTATTGGATATACTGGTCTGGGCCAACTGATTTACCATGTTGAAAAAAATATTCTTTTATAGATCCTTATAAAAAAATAAGTTCCAGATGGATTAAGAGATTACATATAAAAATTGAAGCACACAAAAATTAGAATATAAATACATAAAAAGTTCTGTGTTGGTTTAGGACTTCCTTGGTAGAAGAACAATGGAAAATTAACAGGACATTATCAATACATCCACTGCTCAGAGATTAAAACTACTGCATATCACATACAATGTAAGAATAAAAAACTAAGGGGTGACTGGGTAGCACAGTCAGTTAAGCATCCAACTCTTCGTTTCAGCTTGAGTCGTGGTTTCGGGGTCATGAGATCGAGCCCCACATCAAGCTCCATGCTCGGTGTGGAGTCTGCTTGAGATTCTCTCTCCTTCTCCCTCTGCCCCTCCCACTCATTCTCTCTCTCTCTCTCTCTCTCATAATTAAATAAATCTTTTTTTTTTTTTAAAGATTTTACTTATTTATTTGACAGAGAGAGAGACAGCCAGCGAAGAGAAGGAACACAAGCAGGGGGAGTGGGAGAGGAAGAAGCAGGCTCACAGTGGAGGAGCCTGATGTGGGGCTCGATCCCAGAACGCCGGGATCACGCCCTGAGCCAAAGGCAGACGCTTAACCGCTGTGCCACCCAGGAGCCCCTAAATAAATCTTTTTTAAAAAGAATAAAAAATAAGGGGTGCCTGGGTGGCGCAGTGGGTTAGCATCTGACTCTTGGTTTTGGCTCAGGTCATGATCTTATAGAATAGAGCCCTGCACTGGGCTCTGTGCTCGGTGCAGAGTCTGCTTGGGATCCTCTCTCTCCCTCTCCCCCACCCCTACTGTCTCTCTAAAATAAATGAATAAATCTTAAAAAAAAAAAAAGAATAAAATAAAATTAAAATTTCAAGAGTTAATAGCCTTACTACTATAGCTGACACATATAAATAAATAAGGAAAACAATACTATCCCAATAAAAAAAGAGACAAAGGGAATAAACAGACCGCTCATGCACAGGGAGGAAAAGAGGACAAGAAATTACTGGGTGGACTGTGCCACAAATATAAAGACAATACGAAAATGCTAAGGAAAGGAAACAGCGTGTACAACAACACAAAAATACATGAGACACCATAAGGTTCTTAAGAAACACCAAGTATAAGGGGGTAGGGTATATGACTATAAAGATAGGGGTCAGATTGTGCAGGTGATGATGAGCCACTGCAAGATATTAATAACAGAGAGACACGACCAGATTGATATATTAGGCCAGACTGATATATTAAAAACAAAGAGACATGACCAGATTGATATATTAGTCTTCTATGGCAACAATAAGGAAGTCCTTAAGGAGGGAGACAAAGAGAGTGTTATAACAAAAAATTTGATAGAATAGGTTCAATGTCTTATCTCAAATTCTTGATATATAAAGACTAATTATCAACTGGGGGGAAAAAAAGCAGAGCAAAAGAAAGGTCATGAAAGCACCTCCAAGGTTACTGTGAAGATGGATCTTCTATTCTGGGGACTATACCCTATCCTATTCCCTCAAGAACAAACACTTCTAATTGCTTTGCCAACAGTAATGGATCTGTTAATAGGTTAGTTAGTTTTGGTTGGTTGGTTTTATCAACGTAGTTAATGGCTACACAAGAAAAAATTGATAGGTGGTGACAGAGATCAAACAAAAAAATATCTTCTAATTATCATTAGTTTCTAGCTAAGTCAATTCAATACTACTATTACTGTCACAAATTTTTTCACTATTGATTATGTCATAATAGCTAACTAATCTTAGCAGAAAGGACTCAAGATATTAAACCATTGGACTTTAAATCTGCTTTTTAAAGCTCTCATAACTTGGGGCACCTGGCTCGCTCAGTCAGTAGAGCATGCAACCCTTGACCTCAGGGTTGTAAGTTCGAGCCCCACACTGGGCATAGAGATTACTTAAAAATAAAAATCTTTAGGGGCGCCTGGGTGGCTCAGTTGGTTAATTAGTCCAGCTCTTGATTTCAGCTCAGGTCATGATCTCATGGGTGGTGAGATCGAGCCCCACCTGGGGCTCCACACTCAGCATGGAGTCTGCTTAGGAGTCTCTCTCTCCCTCTCCCTCTGTCCCTTCCCCAACCCCCACCTGCTCATGCTCCCTTGCCTGTGTGCATGCACTCTCTCAAATAAATAAAATCTTTTAATAAAAATAAAATCTTTAAAAAATAAAAAATAAAGCTATCATAACTAATAGCACAGACTTATATCAGTTGTGTAAACAGAAGAAGATCTTCAAGATCGTATTTTATAAAACAACAGTTTTTCCTTATTTTTGTAATAAGGTCACAAATGAAAAGCTCATATTAAATAAATCATTTCCATCTACCTAAAACAGTAGAGATATCTGATTAAATAATTTGAAATTGATGAATAAAATTGACAAGCACTCATAATTTGTATCAGTTAAGGGAATAACTCGTCTTTGGGTGGAAGGTAGTAAAATATTAACTAGAATTCCAGTTGATTATTAAAAAGACAGTCTCAGAGTGCCAATCGATGAGACTACCAGACTAACCACGAAAGCCATTGTCTAGAGAATTTCAATTAGCAGTTAAGTTTCCCCAATGCTTTCTCCCACTGGCACAGAATTAATAAACATATTTACATATTGCCTTAAGCAAACCAGAAGAGTACTACCAGTGCAACATGAACTATAATTATTCATTCATAATACCCTCCTGAATGAAAAATTTTCATTCATTCTTCTTCTGCTTTTCAAGTTTAACTAACTTTAGAAAAGATCTTCATACAAAACACCAAAAATCTCATGGCAATGTACTTTTGATTTCATCCTTTTTCAAAGTTATATATAATGACAAAAATTTAGTTCTTTGGAGACAAGACCTTGTATCACCTACTCCCCAAAATATATAATTAAAATTATTCTGAAAGTGCTTGCACCCATAATTTTGCACCAGCTAAAGTGCAAAGTGTACCATTCTTAACTTCACTAAGTCACACAGATTTCAAAGCAGATATAAGAAAACAGAAATAAGGCAGTTAATTTATTCTCTGTTTGCCTCTAGAAAAATTGAACTTGTTCCCTCTGTAGGATAATATAATATAAAATGGAAATTTTGTTGTAATAGGAAAAGAAAGAGGAGTAGAAGCTAGAGGACTGGGGAAAGGGGGAGAGCCCACCGTAAAGGGATAAATGGGGCTTATTTAGGTGCAAGACATGGACAACTTTTAGGACAGATGTGTAATTAGTATACCTTTAGTCAACTTAAATTTATATTCCTTATACCCTAAGAGCAGCACCTTTCAGGATATAAATCATTCTTTGAAAAGTCACTTCACAGAACAAATTCTTCAGTTTTTCTCTAAATGTTTCTGAAAGTTAGATTAGGTAAAAATGTATTCTTAGATTTATAAAGTTTTCTTTAATAAGAAAAAAATAAGATAACATATAGCTTCAAATAATAATTCCAGAAAAGAAAATGAGCTAATAGCATAAGAAATCAATTTAGAATTTATTTTAGCAAATGTTTCAGTATGAGGTCATAACATCACCAAAAAGACTGCTTGAGCTAATCCCAGCTCCAAATACTAAAGCTGTCTATAGAATTCAATCCCATTCTCAAGGTAGAAGGCTGAATAGATGGGGGATGAATTTTATCTTGGTTGATAAATAGTTCTATTATCAGGAAAAAGTCACTGTTTCTTTGGCAATTCTTTTTTTTTTTTTTTTAAGATTTTATTTATTTATTTGACAGAGATAGAGACAGCCAGCGAGAGAGGGAACACAAGCAGGGGGAGTGGGAGAGGAAGAAGCAGGCTCATAGCGGAGGAGCCTGATGTGGGGCTCGATCCCATAATGCCGGGATCAAGCCCTGAGCCGAAGGCAGACGCTTAACCGCTGTGCCACCCAGGCGCCCCTGTTTCTTTAGCAATTCTGATATCACTGTTGATGATCTAGAAATTCCTACACTACTTAGCCACAGATGGCTAAAAGAAACTGTTACAGTCAAGGTCTACTGACTTAAACATACATGTTTATTTGAAATCAGAACAATTTGCCCTTGTAACTATTGTAGATATAGAATATTTTGGTATAGTCTGAGAGAAGCAAAAGTCTACTTCAAGAAATTCTGGGGGCGCCTAGGTGGCTCAGTCAGTTAAGTGTCTGCCTTTGGCTCAAGTTGTGATCTCCAGGTCCGGGATGGAGCCCTGCCGCTCAGTGGGGAGTCTGCTTCTCCCCTCCCTCTGCCGGGGAGCACCCCCACCCCGGCCATGTGTGTGCACACATGCACGTATGTTCTCTCCCTCAAATAAATAAATAAAATCTTAAAAAAAAAAAGAAAAAAGAAATTCTGGAACTAACTGTATTCTAAATACTCAATGGTTAATGAAAGTCCCCCACCCACCAACACCAAAAAAAAAAAAAAAAAGTGATCCAGCCTCCTTTATTTAGGTTCAAACAAGATTACAGGTATGAAAAACTTGGGAAAAGTACAAACGCTATGGTTATATCTTATCTAAAGGACACTTACCCTACATTTTAAAATCTAAACCATAATGGCAAAGGCAAAAGGAAACCAAAAAGGGGTCCAAACAATCAGAAGAGTTGTCAGAGTTTATTAAATTTAACAATTTACTCAAAATTGTTGGGGAAAGACGTCAATCAAGCTACATCTATTTTATACAGAGTTCTACTACAGTTAGTTAAATATACACACATATATATAGCAGCAGCACCACCATAACAGATTAAAAGATGAAGATAAGGGAGACATTCCATTGAAATGAAACCAAATGAAATTGAAACCAACCCCCCCCCCAAAATTGGCAATAATAGAACACTAAATACAAGAGGAAATGAACTTCATAAAACAAAAAAACCCAGCTAGGGCTCAGCTGCTGGAAAAGGCAAAGGTTGTTTGCCACTGGGGGAGAAATAGAAAACCTACTGCCACCCTCCTCAACTCTATACTGACACAGACAAAAAACTTCAACCACTGAGGAAAGGCACAAAACCAATTCTTACCTGTGCTAACACAATGACGCAAAGCAGAGATGGGGTGCAGGAGGAACAGGAAACTGTCTTATACCCAACATTTCCCATACCTACCAACATAAGACAGAGTTCAGTTGTTGGGCTAGAAGAGGAACAGCAAACCCAACTGCGCTCTGAAATAAGAGACAAAAGTTGTTCGCCTCTAGGAAAGAGACAGATACACCAAGAAAGCACTACCCTGAGGTTCTAGCACACAAGACTTCCTAAGGCTAAAGTTGGAACAGGAGAACTAAAAAGTCTCCTTTTTCCCACCACAAAACTTATTCCAAGTAAAGAGGAAAAAGCAGTTTATTGCTGGGGAGAAGCACCAAGAGAGAACCCTTTATGGGGCTCAGGTGGCCAGAGCCTGATGCTGAAAGCTGAGAGTGGAGCAAGAAGACCGAAAAGATCCCTCCAGCACTCAAAGCCTCATACTAGGCACAAAGTGGCAATAGACTATCTGGAAGAAGTTGAAGCCTATGAACAACAACTGGAGCAACAACAAAACCCAAACTAAAATCAAACTACAGACTTAATACTCAATTCTCTATCTTAATGCCCTGACAGAAAAAAAGTACATAAATATTTAGGGGCATAAATCTTGGTCTCTGCTGTTCCGTTCTACTCAAATAATAATTATAATAAACACACGAAAGCAAGAAAAATAAATCTATCATCATGACATAAAATAATCAACAGAACCAGACCCAGAGATTTTGAATATCAAAGACACTTTAAAATAACGTGATTAATAAGTTAAAAGATCTAGGGAAAAAGGTAGAAAACGTATAATAAACAGGGAATTTCAGAAAAGAAATGAAAATTTTAAAAAGGAGTGATATGGAAATGCTAGATATAAAAATAGCAAGATCAGAAAGAATTCCTTTGATAAAAAAGAAATCTGTGAAGAAATAATAGTTGAGATATTTACAAAATAAAAACAACAAATTATAGATTCAAGAAGTACAGAGAAACTTGGAAAACTCAGAAAAACTATATTTTTATATATAATGCCAGTTCCTTATAGAAAACATATAGCAAATTTTGTTTTAAATGCAGTCTGGCAATCTCTGCTTAGTATTTAGACTATTTAGACCTGTGCCATCCAATATGGGAGCCACCTGCCATACATAGCTATTTAAACTAAACTGAGTAAAATTTAAAATTCAGTCCTTCAATTGCACTAGACACATTCAAGTGCTCAGCAGAAACATGAAACTGAGGACTACTATACTGGACAGCATAGACATAAAATATTTCTATCATTTCAGAAAGTTGTATCTGATAGTGCTGCTTTAGAACATTTATATGCAATGTAATTACAGAGTTAGGACTAAATCTACTACCATGTTGTTTCTTAACTGCTTATTTCTTTACTTTTGTCACCCTCTCTCCCTATTCTCCTTTTCATTAATGAAGTATTTCTTAGGATTTCATTATTTTTCTCTGCTATTGATAAACTGACTGTCCCTTTTTTTCCCCCAGATTTTTAGTAGTTGCTAGAAGGTTTCTATTAAATGTCTTTAACTTACCACAATCTATTTCCAGGTACTACTATACCACTTCATATATACTGTTAGAACATTACAATGACAGTTATTTCCTCTTCCTATCCTTTGCACTAACTGTTGTCACACATTTCACTTGTGCATTATTATAATGCATGCTCATTTCCACAATCTTTCGAATATAATTTTGATGACAAAACTATTAAAAAATGCAAAACTCTGTAACAAAGGAATACTATTTTAAATAGTTTTGTCTTCACTAACATTAAAAGTAAAGATTTTAAGAAAATTTATTTTAGAGATCTAGAATTCTGGCTCTTGCTAACCCAATAAGAGATAAGAACCAACATCTTTATCACTAGTTTACTTTTTACATCATGAAACCCTATATGGTCTATCTCAAGTTTCAATTTTAGCACTTAGGCAAATTATTTGATAAATTTATTATCTCAAACTCAAAAGGGTTTTAGGTTTAGTTTCACATCTCCTTAGCTTCATACCTTAAGAGAATACAGAACTAAAGAAAATAATAAGATCTACTAAAGAGCAGATTAGTAAATTATCTGTCATTTTAATAGTCATTGGAACTTAGAGCCTCCAGTTTCATACATATAATACTATGCGTCATGTTTGAGATTTTGGTTTTGAAGATGCACATAAGTTTTTTTGTTGTTTTTTGTTTTTTTTTGTATGTAGGGTTTATTATCTGTTTTATCTATCTTGCTTTTGTTGTTGGGGTCTTTTTTAAAATTACTTTTTAATCACTTGTTTCATTGTATCCATTATCTTCTTTTCACATTATATTCTTTAAACTATTTTATTTTGTTAAGAAGCAATGTTTTCTAGATCATCTTTTCATTCAAAAATTTAGCTTGAGACGCTAGACCAAGACATGATTTGTTCCATCCAACAAAGTCTGTGCCTACACTTTTCAAGGATACTATAGATACACACGTGCTTCCCTGAGACAGACTGTGATCATCTCCATCACCCAAAAGAGTCACCATCCCAGGTTCATTTCCAAAACAGATGCATCTAATACAGCTTTTGAGCCACTGGGCCAGCCCTACATTATAAGTTTTAACTAAACGTATTTTGTGGCTCATTTCTCATAAATATAGTTACACTGTAAATAGAAGACAATGAGTAAATCTACCCTTTTTCATGGCAAGGTCACAACTCTCATATTTTTACTAATGACTAACTTAGGCTCCTATTTCTAAAAAATTACACAGTGAGCTGAAAATGAACAGCTACATTGGTATGGCTGCCAACAACATCATTAAAAAGAACTAATAATAATCCAATCTTAATCTCAAAAGACCTAACAAAAACATACAAAAAAATGTGTACACTTACTATTAAGCATTCACTTTTCACAAAAAAGTAAAGTTCTAAAATTCAAAATCTAAGAATTTTTAAAGTGTAAGTTAAAAATAGTACTAATAGATAAGCCCTAACCATCAGTTCCTCAATGAGAAGTTTTTGGACACTTACCCAAGTCTTCCTAGCATCTCGAGCTCAGGAACTTGTGGTCCACATGTCTCTATCTGCAGTGGTTGGTATTCATATAGAGCTTCTTCAAGCTTCTGGATAGGTGCTAATGAAATATGCTGACCCTGTTAGAAAAATGAAGGAAAGCAATACCTTTTAATAATATTTTCATATTACTACTTATTTGTAGACTATAGTCCTTCCTCACTTTAAAAATATTACCCTGGGGCACCTGCGTGGTCAAGTCACTTAAGCACTGCACTCTTGGTTTCGGGTCAGGTTGTGATCTCAGGGTCATGGATCGAGCCCTGAGTTGGGCTCTGTGCTCAGCGTGGAGTCTGCTTAGGACTCTCTCCCTCTCCCCTGCCCTTCCCCCTTACACAAAAATTAATTTAAAAATCTTTTTTAAAAATAAAAATAAACAGGGTTGCCTGAATATCAGCGTGACAGGCCCCTCCCCCAGAAGGGAGGCTGAAAAATCAAGAAGCCCACATCCCTAAGGTCCCTAAAAACAAGTGCACACTGCCTGTGTCCTGGTCAATAATCTGGGCTCTGGGCACCCCTGCAACCTCTCCTCATCAGAATGACAAGGAGGAGAAATCCCCCCCACCCCGGGAAAGAAAAGATAATGAGTCTGTGGCTTCTGCCACAGAACTGATGGCTATGGATATAACCAAATTGTCAGAAATGGAGTTCAGAGTAACAATGGTCAAGATGATGTGCAGGCTTGAAAAAACTATGAATGAAAATATTAAAGGGAATATAGTTTCTCTAAGGGCAGAAATGAGAGCGAGTCTGGCAGAAATTAAAAATGCTATGAATCAAATGTAGTCTAAACTAGACACTCTGACAGCCAGGGTAAATGAGGCAGAAGAACTAATTAGTGAATTGGAGGATGGGATGGTAGAAGAGAAAGTTAAAACAGAAACTTGGCTCAAAAAAATCCAATCTCAAGAATGTAGTTACGGGAGATTACTGACTCAATGAAACATTCCAATGTCAGAATCATCGGCATCCCTGAAGGGGTGGAGAAAGAGAGAGGTCTAGAAGAGATATTTGAACAAGTTGTAGCTGAGAACTTCCCTAATCTGGCAAAGGAAACAAGCATTCGTATCCAAGAGACAGAGAGGACCCCTCCCAAGGTCAATGAGAACAGACCTATACCACGTCACGTCATAGTGCAATTCGCAAATATTAGATCCAAGGATACAATTTTGAAAGCTGCCAGGGGGAAGAAAATCCTTACATACAGAGGGGTGAAAATAACGTCAGACTTGTCTACAGAGACCTGGCAGGCTAGGAAGGTTTGGCAGGGTATTTTCAAAGCTCTATCGGAGAAGAACATGCAGCCAAGGATCCTTTATCCAGCAAGGCTGTCATTCAGAATTGACAGAGAGATAAGGACCTTCCAGGATCGGCAGAAACTCAAGGAATTCGTAACCACGAAACCAGCCCTACAAGAGATATTAAGGGGGGTTCTATAAAAGTAAAAAAGCCCCAAGAGTGATACAGAACAGAAATTTACAATCTACAGAAACAAAGACTTCACAGGAAACATGATATCATTAAAATCATATCTCTCAATAATCACTCTCAATGTGAGTGGCCTAAATGCTCCCATAAAACGACACAGGGTTGCAGACTGGATAAAAAGACATGACCCATCCATTTGCTGTCTACAAGAGACTCATTTTGAACCTAAAGATATATCCAGACTGAAAGTGAAGGGAGGGAAAACCATTTTTCATGCCAATATACCTCAAAAAAAAGCTGGAGTAGCAATTCTCATATCAGACAGATTAGATTTTAAACTAAAGACTGTTGTTAGAGATACAGAAGGACACTATATTATTCTTAAAGGATGTATACAACAAGTGGATAGGACAATTATAAATATCTATGCAGCCAAGAGGGGAGCCCCTAGATACATAAGCCAACTCTTAACCAGAATAAAGAGACATATAGATAATAATACATTAATAGTAGGGGACCTCAAAACTCCGCTCTCAGCAACAGACAGATCAC